>NC_053171.1:59653788-59674104 GCF_016835505.1 Polypterus senegalus
TCGATGGCTGTGGGGGGCGGAGTTTCGTGTGACATCATCACGCCTCCCACGTAATCACGTGAACTGACTGTGAGCGCAGTACGTAGAAAACAAGGAAGAGCTCCAAAAAGCGCTGAAGAAACCATGCATTATACAATTGAGAAGGCAGCGAAACAATAAGAAGCGAGCGAGTGACACATACAAGCATATTTGTAAGTGCAGCTACTGCGGAAACAAAGCACGGTGTAAACCGTAAGTTTAAATTAAGTTCATAGACAGGCTGCCGCTGGCGTTTGTCATGCCCACGACTAATGCAGGATAGAAGTTTAATGAGAGGACGCAGGGTATAAACGAGAGTTTTGATCACTTTGTAACTAAGTTAAAATTGCTGGTGAAGGGCTGTGCTTATGCAAATTCCGAGAGACTGTGTTTGTGGGGGGATTGACAGTTGAGGCGGGAGGGGGAGTGACATCATCCTCTCCCTTCCCATTCACCTCATTTCGCTCTGAGCTGAGCTCCGCAGCTAACGCGGTCTTGCGGAAGCAACTTTCTCACACTGCCACCAAATACTCACAGAAAAATCCACAAGTTAATACACACGCTGTCTCTAGAGTTTCTCCACACTCTGAATCCTCCAGGCTCTACTTACAAAAGGTTACATTGACAATCATGTTACATTATTTTTAAAATGTTTCCTTTTCTTAGCACAAGCACAGCTGAGAAGCTTCGATGCATGTGCTCCATAACGCGTTAAAAAAATAACGCATTTAATCACACTTTGCATTCCAAGCAGAGGGGAACTTCTCTCAATGCATGATTTCCTGGTACACCGATTACATTGATGCACACATCAGAGCTACAAAAATATAATTACAAAATGTTCAATGATCACACTGTTTTAGCCTAATGTACAAAATAATTTTGGCTAAGGTTACTCAGAGTTTAAAGGTGAAGCTGGTCAAATTAACTTTTATGTTTCTGCCTTATTTTTTTAAGATGAAAAACTGCACTTTATGTTGAAATTTTTCTTATTATTATTTAAAGACAATACCATTCTGAACATGTATTTAAAGTACTTAGAATACCACTTTATTTTTATGTCTGCCCAATTTTAGCCACGGATGATGATTCTGATTTGAATTGAAATGCAGTTCAAATGCATTTTTTTTTCAGAAATCAAAAGAGCTTGATTTTACAATATTCATGTCCATGTCTATTTTTTGATTCTTTCGCCCACTAAAACCCTTTTAAATTAAAAAAAACATTTGCGCTTTGGGGCAAATTTACGTGTGCGATTACATGCGATGAATCAAGATTAATTCATTACAAAGCCTCTAATTAATTAGATTACTTTTTTTAATCGAGTCCCACCCCTAATATATATATATATATATATATATATATATATGTCGATATGTATATATATATGTGGATATATGTACATATGTATATGCGTATGTATATATATATATATATATATACAGTATATACACACACATATATATACATATGTATGTATATATGTGGATGTACATGTATATATACTGTATATATGTGTGTATATGTATATATATGTTTGTGTGTGTGTGTGTATATATATATATATATATATATATATATATATATATATATATATATGACAGCAACACTCATGACAATGACAATGTCAATCATGTTATGTTATTATTAAAATGTTTCCTTTTCTTTTTCATTACTTCTTTAACACACTACTTCTCCGCTGCGAAGCCTTAGCCTTTGCAGAGTCCATTAAAGGAACCTGCCAGTACCCTATTGTCATGTCAAGTGTGGTCAGATATTTAGCCTGTCCTAGCCTCTCGAGGAGGTCATCCATTTGTGGCATTGGAAAGGCATTAAATTGAGAAACTTGATTAAATTGATGGAAGTCATTGCAAAACCTTCAACTTATACCTGGCTTACCGACCAAAACAATAGGACTGGACCAGGGACTATGACTATATATATCATCACGCTTGAGTCACAGATTTGCACAGAAACAGAAGAGGTTGTAGAGACAGGAACTTTATTCAAACACTGCAAACAAACATTTGTCTCTTCTTTTATCCATGTTCTAATATCTTCTAAATGTTCTAATAAAGGTTTAAGAGAATTTGTTTTGATCTTTTGGAAAATATGCCTGTGTTTCATACGCATAGCAATGTAAAGAAATAGTGTTTTTTAAAAATGGATCTTAAGGGCAACATGTACAGTAAAAAAAGAATAGGCCCCAGAACAGATCCTTGAAGGACCCCATAGGTGATAGGCACCAAGGATGAGGAGAAATTGCCCAGGCTGACTGAAAAGCTTCTGCCTGTGACGTATGACCTGAACCATTCCAAAGCAGGTCATTAGCTGATGAAAGCTTTAAAAATGTCTTTGCATATGAAATATGCACATCTAGTATATGGTTTAAAGATGTACTTCATACCAATTTTAAAGACTGTTTTGGACACACAAGTTTCATTACTTATGGGCCCAATATCCAAGCAGAAAAGCTTCCTAAATTGAATGATCTTTTCATATAAAATACAAAATTATCAAAATTTGACAATCAGATGTATTTTAAGCTGAACTGCTATTTTTGATCAAAATGTTGTTTTTTAAGTTCTGAATACTATGCAGAAATAGCATCCAAAGAAACAGAATCTTACTTTGTTCCATAACATATTAAAACATTGTAGGCACATTTAGCCAACTTTTTGTTCATTCATATTCTAAAACCTAACTCCATTTACAGGACAATGGGGGTTAAAGCCTATTCAGGCAGCATTGGACCCATGTCAAGAACCAATCCTGGACAGCTCCTTGGAGAGGTCCTTCACTTAGGTCTGTTTAAAGTTACCAATAAACTAACAGCCATATTTATGATGCTGAAGGAAAATGGGATAACTGGAGAAAACCCATATTGATCCAGAAGAAATCAAACTATACACAGTGTGATTGGCCCATGATATGGGCTTAGTGCTCTGTGGCAGCAGTAGCAGTAGAAGCAGTACTAAGTATTGTGCCGCTTTCATATAGGTTTGTCAAATGCAGTTTCTAATGTTAAACATGCTTATGAGGAAAAAAAAAAAAACATTTGGTGTTATATAATGCAATATGTGCAGTTCAAGTTTTGCTGCCAGCTGCAATCCTAGACAGCTAAATGAAACTGCAGATCATTGACTATACTGTATTTTATTGGCATACTGCAGAAACGAGTCTGTGGCACAATGACTAGATTGTATAGCATCTGACACCTGAGGCAGGCAGTTTATGATAATCACACTAAATGCTGTCATTTGTGCTGCTGTTCTCCATCAGTGGAGAAAAGTGTTATTCTTCATGAAAAGAATAACATAGAAGGTTTTTTTACACTAAAGGCTTGTAAATTTCAGAATTTGTGAATGTGTTTGTCCTTCAACAGATGAGGAAATATATACTGGATTTATTCTAATTGATGCTTTTAACATTTACTAGCTTATAGCGCATATAAAATATCAGTGAGAAAGGCTCATTTTTTTCCATAATGAAAAAATAAAGACTGATTGAGAAAACATTGTTTCCCCATAATTACTAACACTTATAATTTAAATATAACAGAACATTTTATTGTTTTTTTTCTTAGACACCTCTCACTCAAGACATGCCACAAGATCAGGATAGAAACTGATGTTTACTTGTATTTCTTTATAAGAACAGTGAGGTTAAGGGACACACCTAGAGTCAAGTAAAGTATACATTTCTTGTAATAATGGAAATTACATTGAGTAAAAGGGCTACTCAACTAATTTGACCAATTTGAACCATAATCCTTAATATGGCCTGGGCCCTGTTTTAAAGCATTTGTGTGTGGAGTACTGTATAACTGCTTGTTTTACAAGCACTTGTCTTAAATCATCTTAGACTTTTTCTCCAGTCACTTTGGTATGCCTCAATTGTTGTCTTTTCTCTAGAAAAACGCTGTGTCATGTAGTTATTTCCCAATAGACATGAAGACAACAAGGAATGCTGTTTAAGTGTTCTCTATTCCAGATGTTTCAGAAGCAGGTTAGAGCTGTCTTTGTCATTTTATTCTTCTGAAATTGATTATTCTCTATTTAGTCATTTTGGTTTGAAAACATGTTTAAGAGGGAAGGACAAAAAGCTTACTATAGCTACTTTTGAAAAGTAATGTACTAGGTGAGCAATGCTGAAATGTTTGATCATGATAAAGGTCTGCATGGTATAGAATTTTTGATTTCACTCCTGACAAAGATTCATCCTATTTCTACCCAGTCTTGCAAAATTTTCATCCCACTTCCGACTCTCCTCTGAAAGGAACTCAGTCTAACTGGATTCTTAAAACAGCAGAATTTACAAGGGATAAAAAGGGAAAGCAAATAATTCTAGTAATCATTACTGTTTACAAGCTGCTATACATACAGTGCATCCGGAAAGTATTCACATAAAAACACTACATAGTCCATAAGGCCCTGCTGGAACTCGGGGCACGATCCTGCTGTCGGGAGAGCTCCTCCTGGCGGCCTGGGAGTGAGGGCCGGAACACGAAGCCGGCAGTCCTCCACAATATACAGTGCATCCGGAAAGTATTCACAGCGCATCACATTTTTCACATTTTGTTATGTTACAGCCTTATTCCAAAATGGATTAAATTAATTTTTTCCTCAGAATTCTACACACAACACCCCATAATGACAACATGAAAAAGTTTACTTGAGATTTTTGCAAATTTACTGTAAATGTACTTAAGCATTCACAGCCTTTGCCATGAAGCTCAAAATTGAGCTCAGGTGCATCTTGTTTCCCCGATTATCCTTGAGATGTTTCTGCAGCTTAATTGGAGTCCACCTGTGGTAAATTCAGTTGATTAGACATGATTTGGAAAGGCACACACCTGTCTATATAAGGTCCCACAGTTGACAGTTAATGTCAGAGCACAAACCAAGCATAAAGTCAAAGGAATTGTCTGTAGACCTCGGAGACAAGATTGTCTCAAGGCACAAATCTGGGGAAGGTTACAGAAAAATTTCTGCTGCTTTGGAGGTCCCAGTGAGCACAGTGGCCTCCATCATCCGTAAGTGGAAGAAGTTCGAAACCACCAGGACTGTTCCTAGAGCTGGCCGGCCATCTAAACTGAGCGATCTGGGGAGAAGGGCCTTAGTCAGGGAGGCGACCAAGAACCCAATGGTCACTCTGTCAGAGCTCCAGAGGTCCTTTGTGGAGAGAGGAGAACCTTCCAGAAGGACAACCATCTCTGCAGCAATCCACCAATCAGGCCTGTATGGTAGAGTGGCCAGACAGAAGCCACTCCTTAATAAAAGTCACATGGCAGCCCGCCTGGAGTTTGCCAAAAGGCACCTGAAGGACTCTCAGACCATGAGAAACAAAATTCTCTGGTATGATGAGACAAAGATTGAACTCTTTGGTGTGAATGCCAGGTGTCATGTTTGGAGGAAACCAGGCACCACTCATCACCAGGCCAATACCATCCCTACAGTGAAGTATGGTGGTGGCAGCATCATGCTGCGGGGATGTTTTTCAGCGGCAGGAACTGGGAGACTAGTCAAAATAAAGGGAAAGATGACTGCAGCAATGTACAGAGACATCCTGGATGAAAACCTGCTCCAGAGTGCTCTTGACCTCAGACTGGGGCGACGGTTCATCTTTCAGCAGGACAATGACCCTAAGCACACAGCCAAGATATCAAAGGAGTGGCTTCAGGACAACTCTATGAATGTCCTTGAGTGGCCCAGCCAGAGCCCAGACTTGAATCCAATTGAACATCTCTGGATAGATCTTAAAATGGCTGTGCACCAACGCTTCCCATCCAGCCTGATGGAGCTTGAGAGGTGCTGCAAAGAGGAATGGGAAAAACTGGCCAAGGATAGGTGTTCCAAGCTTGTGGCATCATTTTCAAAAAGACTTGAGGCTGTAATGGCTGCCAAAGGTCCATTGACAAAGTATTGAGCAAAGGCTGTGAATACTTATGTACATGTGATTTCTCAGTGTTTTTATTTCTAATAAATTTCATATGGCATAGTCTTAAATTTACAGATCACTGAATGATAAATGTGAAAACTTTAAGGATGTAGTTGGTTTGTGGAAAAACCATTTTGTTCAAGAGGGAGGTCAGAGGGGAATGATCAAACTCAAACAAAATAACAGATGAGCCTCTGATTTTCAAATAATAGCTGTTTATAACAGTGGTGTGTGGAAGCACTTCTCTGAACACATGTTGCATCAGACCCTGAATAATATGAGCTACACTAGCAGAAGACTATGCTGGGTTCCACTCCCATTAGACAAGATCATTAAGGTGAGGCCAAAGTGGGTACATGATCAAAAACATTATGTTATTTGGTCTGGCAAATTTAACTTTATGCTGCCTTATGCAGATAATGGATTTTGAATTGTTCATCTCTTGATCATTATTTTTTATTCCTGCGACACATTGTACCTCTTTGACATAAGGTAGTTAGTTATACTCTCTAATTATCATGCCGATGGGGTGGACAACATGTTACATTTTCATCACCACAAGCAAATAAGAATTTAAATATACTCTGCATATGTGATGATACTGACCCAATAAATATGGAATAAACACCATAAATCAATTAATCTGTCCTGTCAACAGTATAGAATGGTGTAAGAATTGTTTTTCTTTCCACACATTAGGCCTCTTAATACCAACTGACCATCATCATTGTTTTGACCACATTCACCCCTTTATGACCACAGTTTACCCTTTTTCAGATAGATGCATCCAAGAGGATATTGCACCATTTCACAAAGCAAACATCATATCATGCAGAATGTGTCCCTATATTTCAACCCCTTGGAATGAAGTGAAACAGGAAGCTCAGAACATCAATGCATTGCTGAAATATCTACAAGAACTACAATACAAGTCAGAATGCACCAGATACCTATAACTAAGCACCTTGAAGAATTTAGGATGTTCTGAAGGAAAAAAGGGCCTCTAATGGGTACTAGATAGATGGGCCTAATAAAAACAGACACTGGGAATACAGTATATCTGAAGAACATTTACAAGCCAATATTCTGTGTGTAAGTAGTTGAAAATGGCTAGATTAATTATGTGTTCCTCTGAATGCTGGTGTTTTTGGCTCAGCTGGTGACGTCTGTACCTTGCTCTTTTTTTGGTTGACTATGCTTTTAGCTGTGTAGTGATAGCGATCGCCTAAGCAACACTGTGAGGAAGTGCCAGACATAGTAGGCGGTATTTAAAATAAAACAAAGCTTATGTAATGAAGGTTCATGAACAGAGATTAATTTCTGCAATTTTTTTCACTCTGGGTGGCAGAACACATAGGAAAGATGCCCATCTAGTTTACTAAATTTGAATCTGAGAATTTATTTTTTTAATCTAAACAGGTGAGATTTTCATATTTCAGTGATAGTAAAGGCAAAGACTACCACCTTCATTGAATCTACTGTTTACCATACCAAAATTTCTGTGGTGTGAACTTGTTCACGTTCTGTAATAAACTGCAATCTAGATTGGAGTAAATTTGTACCTTGTGTCCTAGTGTGTGTACTGTATATAAACACAGGGAACATCAGTTTTTGTGTCACATCTTGCCTGAAGAAGGGGCCTGAGTTGCCTCAAAAGCTTGCATATTGTAATCTTTTTAGTTAGCCAATAAAAGGTGTCAATTATTACTAAAACAGGAGTACACAGATTCTGTGACTGGCTACATCTCCAAATGCATAGAAGATGTTACTGTTACCGAGGATGTTACCACAAGAGCCAACCAAAAGTCCTGGATGACGACAGAAGTGCGCACGCTGCTGAAGATCAGAAATGCAGCCTTCAGATCTGGAGAAAAGGCCAGAGCCAGCCTGTCTCACACTATGATAATAGTTAAGTTCACCTACACGCAGAGGATTAATAAACACTTCAGCAGCACCAGAGACACACGTAGTATATGACAGGGATTTCGGACAATTACAAACTACAAGCCCAACCCACACAGATCCGATGGTAATGCCTCCCCACCGGATGAGCTGAACAACTTCTTCACACAGTTTGAGGCGCAGAACAAAAAGCCTGCGAGGAAAGCAACACCTCCCTCCACTGACCAGGTACTCTGTCTCTCCACAACTGATGTGAAGAGGATTCTATCCAGAGTCAATCCACGCAAGGCTGCAGGACCTGACAACATACCTGGCCGTGTGCTCAAAGAATGCACCAGTCAACTGGCTGGTGTCCTCACAGACATCTTCAACACATCTCTGAGCCAGTCATCAGTCCCAGCATGCTTCAAGTCGACCACCATCATACCAGTGCTGAAGAAGTCATTAGTGGCATGCTTGAATGACTACCGACCAGTTGCACTCACACCAATCATCATGAAGTGCTTCGAAAAGGTTAGTCATGTCACACAAGACTAATCTGCCTGCCTCCTTTGACCCTCTTCAGTTTGCATACCACTCAAACAGGTCAGCTGAGGATGCCATATGCTCTGCCCTTCACCTCTCCCTGACACATCTCTCTATTATAAAAAAAAATCTTAGGAGGGAGACTAGGGAGACGAGACGTGATCTTCTGGGAAGACAATTTGATGTCCTGCGAGAGACACTTTAACATCACATGAGACAAGGCAGTGAGACAACATTTAAAACAAGTTCACGGACATCTAACCTAGCAGTTGTTGGAATGCTTTTGGCAGATACACTTCATGAGCTCCCAGCTCTTAAAACAACAACAAGTGACAAGCAGAACACGCAGCTTGCCAGCAGCAGCAAGCCAGCAGATGATCTGACTGCTTCTCCTCCCCCTTCACAAAGCAAGCAATGTTATACGTCCTGCGAGAAAGAGATTAAACCCTCCCTGGCGCAGGAAATAAAGGACAAATTGTTTTTACAAAAGTTTTAAACTTATTTGTTGTATTCATATTATGTAGTTTGTATTGATCTACAGTACATTTGCTAGTCTTTGACATAGAAGTCATATATTTTTTGACATATTGCACACACAACAATAAATTTCAGTTTGATCTTGAACTTATATACTGCATATTTTTAATTAAACGTAATATTTACATTGTATTGCATTTTCTACACCTGATTTTAGGAAGTAAGTAAATTAATCAAGGTAAATAGGTAAATAAAATTCTGGCTTTTACATACAAATGTGCCAAAAAAAATTAAAATTTACAGTATATGTTACTTACATAAAAGCCGATCGAATGTTATTTACCTGTATTTATTTACTTACTTCCTACATAAATTACACCGGCTGTTACAGACTGGATCAAATGTATGTTTTTATTCTAAAATAGTAAGAATACGAGCAGCTCACTTCTCAAAACAACAACAACAACATTTATTTATATAGCACATACAAAAAGTAGCTCAAAGTACTTTACATAATGAAGAATAGAAAAATAAAAGGCACAGTAAGAAAATAAAATAAGTCAACATTAATTAACATAGAATAAGAGTAAGGTCCAATGGCCAGGGTGGACAGAAAAAAAACTCCAGACGGCTGGAGAAAAAAATAAAACCTGTAGGGATTCCAGACCATTAGACTGCCCAGTCCCCTCTGGGCATTCTACCTAACATAAATGAAACAGTCCTCTTTGGATTTAGGGTTCTCACGGAAGGACTTGATGATGATGGTCACGTAGACTTCTGGCATTTTTAATCCATCCATCATTGTTGGAGCATCATGATGCTTTGAGTAGGTGGTGGTGGCCTAAGAAACCAGAAAAAGAAACAGAAGAGAGAGTAGGGATCAGTACGAATTTTAGAGCCACCATGAATAGTTATTATAATGAATTGGACATACAGAGTATCAGGATTAAGTTAAAGTGAAGTTATGAAAAGGCCATGTTAAAGTAATGTTTTTTCAGCAGTGTTTTAAAGTGCTCTACTGTATTAGCCTGGCAAATTGCTATTGGCAGGCTATTCCAGATTTTAGGTGCATAACAGCAGAAGGCCGCCTCACCACTTTTAAGTTTTGTTCTTGGAATTCTAAGGAGATACTCATTTGAGGATCTGAGGTTATGAATTGGAATAGAAGGTGTCAGACATTCCAATATATAAGATGGGGCGAAATTATTTAAGGGTTTATAAACCATAAGCAGAATTTTAAAGTCAGTCCTAAATGACACAGGTAACCAGTGTTGTGACATCAAAACTGGAGAAATATGCTTGGATTTTCTTTTCCTAGTTAGGATTCTAGCAGCTGCATTCTGCACTAGTTGCAAGCGATTTATGTCTTTTTTGGGTAGTCCTGAGAGGAGTGCGTTACAGTAATCTAGTCGACTGAAAACAAACGTGTGAACTAATTTCTCGGCATCTTTCAGTGATATAAGAGGTCTAACTTTAGCTATGTTTCTTAAGTGAAAAAATACTGACCAAGTGATCGGATTAATATGTGATTTAAAATTCAGATTACAGTCAACAATTACCTCAAGCGTTGTACATCCGTCTTGACTTTTAATTCTAATGTATCCTTTTTATTTCTAATAGCCTCATTGTATTCATTATTGCCAATCACTAAGATTTCAGTTTTTTCTTTATTTAATTGAGAAAGTTACTATTCATCCATTCTGAGATACAAGTCAGACATTGTGTTAGTGAATCAAGGGAATCGGGGTCATCAGGTGCTATTGATAAGTACAGCTGTGTGTCATCAGCATAGCTGTGGTAGCTCACGTTGTGCCCTGAGATAATCTGACCTAATGGAAGCATATAGATTGAGAATAACAGCGGACCCAGGATAGAGCCTTGTGGAACACCATATAGGATATCATGTGCCTTTGAGTTGTAATTCCCACAACTAACAAAGAATTTTCTCCCTGCCAGGTAGGATTCAAACCAATTTAAGACACTGTTAGAGAGGCCCACCCATTGACTAAGGCGATTTCTAGGAATATTATGATCAATGGTGTCAAACGCAGCACTCAGATCTAAGAGGATAAGAACAGATAAATGGCCTCAGTCTGCATTCACCTGCAAATCATTTACTACTTTACTACTTACTACGAGTGCAGTTTCTGTGCTGTGATTTGTTCTAAAACCCGACTAAAATTTATCAAGAATAGCATGTTTATTTACTTTCTTACTTAAGAAAGGCAGGTTAGAGATGGGTCTAAAATTTTCAAGAGCCGAGGGGTCAAGATTATGTTTCTTAAGTAGGGGTTTAACTACAGCAGTCTTAAGACAGTCTGGGAAGACCCCCGTATCTAATGACAAATTTACTATGTCAAGAACATTATCAATTAGCACGTGCGATTCTTCTTTGAAATAATTTGTTGGTATTGGGTCAAGGACACAGGTGGAGGGTTTTAATTGAGATATTATTAAAATGGACTTGTCCGGGATCAAACCCGTGAAGCTTTGATTACCAGTCAACTGTTGATACTGTTGCGCCACCTAAGCTATCATAACAAATTGGTGTCAATGTTGCACCCTAACGCAGGTTCTTTTTCTGCAGTTATATTTTTGAATGGAAGCGCTCTTGTTCTGTTATATTTGTACCTTTTGTGAAAGTGTTTCTTTGATATTTGGAATTCTGACTTCACACATTATACACTTCATGTCTACATTTTGTCAATTATTACTAAAACATGAAAAATGTTTTTGTTTTAACGATGTGTTTACATAGATCGTTGTAGACACATAACACGCGTGAAATGCAAGTGTTAAAAATAATGATATAATATTTATAAAAGGTGTCATTTTGCTTGACTTCTCACTCTATACAACTCTAAGCAAATGACATGCAGGTAAACAGACTTGAGCTGAGAAAACTGTCAGGGGGTGTGTGATAGCAGGCTGCTTGCTGTTTGCTGCTTATCAACACATTTAAAGGACAAAAGACGCTGATGGAGAGGTGCGAAGCGTTTTAAGGTGGGACGGATCTACAAACTTTTTCGTAGGCTTTGGTAATTGTAGTGTTAAACAGGCTTAGAAAATTTTGTGAAACCTTGTATGGAACCTCAGCAGGATTCTCTGTAAATTCTTCCTGAAATCAGAGAACACCTTATTGGATTTGGTTAACACCAAAGTTAGGTACCAAGCTGAGGTGCATAACTGACAAGCTAGTCCTTTCTGAAGTTCTTCCTGTGCCACGCGCCAGTCCAGGTAAGATTGAGGAGATTAGAAGGCTTAACGCGTGGCTCAAATCTTGGTGCAGGGTAGAAGGGTATAGGTTTATGGGGCATTGGGACTCCTTTTGGAACAGATGGGACCTGTTCCGCTGTGACGTGTTACATCTGAACTGGAGGGGCACCAATGTATTGGGGTGGCGTATGTGTAGGCTAGTCGAGGATTGTTTAAACTATGGAATGGGGGGGCAGGGAGTTTAGGACAGGCCAGATTTAGATCTATACATGGAAGAACAAACAATGGTGTAGAAATAAAAATGCATAGTAATGTAAATTCTAAGCAAACACGTAAATGTAGAAGGATTAACACATTAAAAATAACTTGCCTTAATGCTAGAAGTATCAAAAATAAGGTAAGTTAGTTGGAGTTGTATGTAGCAGAGCATAATTATGATATTATAGCAATAACGGAAACCTGGCTAAATAACAAAGATGGGGATGAGTGTAACATAGAGGGATACACATTTTTAGGAAGGATAGACAGAACAGAAAAGGTGGTGGGGTTGCTGTTTATGCCAAACAGGGATAAATGTAAGTCATCTTCAGTTGGATGATGAGCCCCATCTTAGTGAGGACATGTGGCTTCGCCTGGAAAATATTAGGGAAAGAGGTCTTATTTTAGGAGTGTGTTATAGACCACCCAATTCAGACAGTAATTTCAACACACATCTTTTAGTAATATCAAAAGGCAAGTTTACAGGGGATATTATAGTCATGGGGACTTTAATTATCCAAATATTAACTGGGATAACCTTACAGATGGAGGAGCACAAGAGCAGGAGTTTTAGAAGTAATCAGCGACTGTTTTTAACACAGCATGTTAAAGCACCAACAAGGGGTGAAGCCTGTCTGGATTTAGTATTCTGTAATAATCAGGATAGAATTGAGGGTGTAGAGGTGATTGAACCACTAGGGTCAAGTGACCATAATGTAATACAATTCTCAGTATTTTGTAAGAGTACAGATGCAAAGACTAAAATTGTTAAGTTGAACTTTGTAGGGCTAATTTTGAGCAGATGCACAAAGTCTAAGTAGGATAGACTGGGATAAGCTTTTAAATGTGGAGACAGTCGAGGAGCAGTGGAACAGGTTTAAAAATGTTTTACATGTAATGCAGGACAGATACATACCTAAATTTGGAAGTAATAGGAAACTAAAAAAAACTCCATGATGGATTAATAAAGATTTTAAAAAGAAGTTGCAAAGGAAAAACTGCTGTATAAGGCATATAAGACTAATGACTGCAAAGAGAATCGTAGCGAGTATGAGAACATGATGGCAACCATTAAGAAGGATATCAGAGAGGCTAAAAGACAGTTGGAGAGGAATATAGCAGATAAGGTGAAAGAAGACCCCAAGAGATTCTTTCAGTATTTTAGTAGTAAAAGAACAGTTAAGGAGGAGGTCAAGTTCATCAGGAATAGTAAAGGGAATTAAAAGATACAGACAATGAAATAGCAGATGCCCTAAACTTACATTTTTCTGAGGTGTTTACAAGTGAGCAAGTGGATAACCTCCCAGAGGTAAACCAACTACTAAGGAGGTACTGAGGGATTTGGAAATTGTAGAGGGAGAAGTGCTGCTCAGATTAAATAAGATGAAATCAAACAAATCACCAGGCCCAGATAATATTTATCCTCGTGTTCTTAAGGAGGCTAGTGAGTACATATATAAACCCTTGACACATATTTTTAGGAAGTCACTGTGCACTGGAGAGATTCCAAAGGACTGGAAAATGGCAAATATCATCCCATTATATAAAAAGGGTGACAGGGCAGATCCAAGCAACTATAGGCCAGTAAGCTTAACAAGCATCACAGGAAAATTAATGGAAGGAATTATTAAGGATAAGATTGAGCAACACATGGCAAGGACAGGAGTTATTCTGAACAGTCAGCATGGGTTCAGAAGAGGGAGGTCGTGTTTTACTAACATGTTGGAATTCTATGAGGAGGCAACAAAAGGATACGATCAAAGTGGAGCTTATGATATTATTTATCTGGACTTTCAGAAAGCATTTGATAAGGTGCCACATGAGAGGTTGGGCATCAAGTTAAAAGAAGTGGGAGTTCAGGGTGATGTTTTTAGATGGGTGCAGAATTGGCTCAGACACAGGAAGCAGAGGGTGATGGTGCGAGGAACCTCATCAGAACTGGCGATGTTAAGAGTGGTGTTCCACAGGGGTCAGTGCTAGGGCGCTGCTATTTTTAATATATATAAATGATTTAGATAGGAATATAAGTAACAAGCTGGTTAAGTTTGCAGATGATACCAAGATAGGTGGATTAGCAGATAATTTGGAATCCGTTATATCATTACAGAAGGACTTGGATAGCATACAGGCTTGGGCAGATTTGTGGCAGATGAAATTTAATGTCAGTAAATGTAAAGTATTACACATAGGAAGTAAAAATATTAGGTTTGAATACACAATGGGAGGTCGGAAAATCGAGAGTACACCTTATGAGAAGGATTTAGGAGTCACAGTGGACTCTAAGCTATCAACTTCCCGACAATGTTCAGAAGCCATTAAGAAGGCTAACAGAATGTTAGGTTATATAGCACGATCTGTGGAGTACAAGTCCAAGGAGGTTATGCTCAACCTTTATAATGCACTGGTGAGGCCTCATCTTGAGTACTGTGTGCAGTTTTGGTCTCCAGGCTACAAAAAGGACATAGCAGCACTAGAAAAGGTTCAGAGATGAGCGACTAGGCTGATTCCAGGTCTACAGGGGTTGAATTATGAGGAAAGATTAAAAGAGCTGAGCCTTTACAGTTTAAGCAAAAGAAGATTAAGAGGTGATATGATTGAAGTGTTTAAAATTATGAAGGGAATTAGTACAGTGGATCGAGACTTGTATTTTAAAATGAGTTCATCAAGAACACAAGGACACAGTTGGAAACTTGTTAAGGGTAAATTTTGCACAAACATGAGGAAGTTTTTCTTTACACAAAGAACGATAGACACTTGGAATTGGCTACCAAGTAGTGTGGTAGACAGTAAGACGTTAGGAACTTTCAAAACTCGACTTGATGTTTTCTTAGGGGAAACAAATGGATAGGACTGGTGAGCTTTGTTGGGCTGAATGGCCTTTTCTTGTCTAGAGTGTTCTAATGTTCTAACACTAGAATCCCTGAAGCCTATGAAAAAAATCATAATCCTGGGCCACCTGAAATTCCTTTGCACCTCTCCATTAGCGTCTTTTGTGTTGCAAATGTGTCGATCAGCACAAGAAGCAAGCATCCCCCCACTGAGAGAACTGAAGTCAATCACAAAATTCTCAAAAGTTTGTTTATCTAGGAGTGAGGTCCCTGAAGTTGTACAGGGAATATATTATTATTTGGAATACATACATTTCCTGTGTGTCTACAATGATCTGTGTGAATGTAGGATGGCAGGAAATGCGAGGTAATACATACCTAAAACAGAAATGTTTTCCATGTTAAGCTAATAATGACGTAAACTGTATAATGTATGAAGACTTTAGTCCAAATATCAAATAAACACGTTCTCTTTTAGAATACAAGAATATAACCAAAGAGAAAAAAATCATTCAATTTACATGTTGCTGTCAATGAGTTAAAAACCCAAGCTCGAATGTCAATCAACAGAAAGTTGATATGTATTCTTGGATGGTGCAGAGGTAAGAACTGCTGCCTTATAACCAAAAGGTTGCAGTTTTGAGTCTGGGCACACCGCATTTTGAGTAGTGAGCTGCTATTATTATTATTATTATTATTATTACTTTAATATAATAAAACCATGAATTTGATTTGAGTCTGTAACACCAGCTCTACATTTTTGCTACTTGTAAAAGTAAGATTTTTTTTTTATTATTCAGTTTTATGCTGTCAGTGACTTTCATTTGGTACAACAAACTTGCCTCTCCCTCTGTGAGTTGATGGCATTTATCTCCATTCTTTTCAAAAGAGCAGCAATGACCACAATTGGTGCTGTGGTTGATGCCTGCTCAGAACTATTTCTTGTACTGGGATTCAAAGATAAGATGTCCTATGACCGCAATCAGACTATTATGTGGCATTTGCACTTTGACAAGAAAGACAACTCTGCAGAATGTGTGAAAAACAACAGATTTGCTGTGATTTCAGACATCTGGCAACATTTTGTTGAGAACTGTGTCCCCAGAGCAAAGACTTTCTAGGTCTGTGGTCATAAAGCTTATGGAGCTGTTTCTAGACATAGGTAAAACCATAACAACAGACTGCTTCTTCACTGGCTAATAAACTGTTGCACCACTTCTGGTACCACTGTGTTAAAATGCAAAAATCCCTTATCTATAAGCTGTGTTACCATTGTTGGTTTTCACACCTACAATGGTATTACTGTCAGCAGAGTTGACAAAGGATTTGAAGGTGTCTCTGGCTACACATTCACAGGTGAGCAAGGATTATAGCAGTGGGCTTAACACACTACACTTTGGTGTGCAATGTATTGAGGATCAGCATGGAGAAAGTGATGTTGCCAGTTGTCATTGGCTGAGTTCTTCCAATTAAGAAGTCCAAAATTCACTTGCAAAAGTTGACACTGTCTAGGAACTTGGTGATAAGCTTTGATCTAGCAGTATTGTATTAAATGCTAAACTAAAATGTGCGTACAATCTTCTTCTCCGTCTCTAGGGGTCACCACAGTGGATCATGTTTTTCCATATCTTCCTGTCCTCTGCATCTTGCTCCATTACACCGACCACCTGTATGTCATCTCTCACCACATCCATAAACCTCCTCTTAGGCCTTCCTCTTTTCCTCTTACCTGCCAGCTCCATCCTTAGCATTCTTTTCCCAATATATCCACCATCTCTCCTCTGCACATATCCAAACCAACAAATCTCTGACTGTGTCTCCAAACAGTCCAAATTGAACTGACCCTCTAATGTACTCATTTCTAATCCTGTCCATCCTCATCACACCCAATACTAATCTTAACATTGTTGACTCTTCCACATCCAGCTCTGTCTCCTGCTTTCTGGTCAGTGCCACAGTCTCCAACCATTCAATTCAGTTCAATTCAATTCAATTCAGTTCCATCCGGGGCGGTAAACATTAACATTATACAAGATTATAGACTGTTACACCTGTCTCGCATTCTTCATCTTGCATTTTTTAACTTACACTACATTTTTATCACTCTTTAATTAATGTTGTTTTTATTGTTTTTATCAGTATGCTGCTGCTGGAGTATGTGAATTTCCCCTTGGGTATTAATAAAATATCTACAGGGTGGTCCAGATCTAATTAAGCTGATCCAGATCGTCTGGATGACTTTGATTTATGCGGGGACTATTCCAGTTTGGCACGAAGACGATTCTTCATGTCGTCAGTTCACACACTTCTCGATGATCTATCTATCTATCTATCTATCTATCTATCTATCTATCTATCTATCTATCTATCTATCTATCTATCTATCTATCTATCTATCTATCTATCTATCTATCATCCTGCAGACCTTCCCTTTCACTCTTGCTGATACCCCTCTGTCACAGATTACTCCTGACACTCTTCTTTTCCCACTCCACCCTGCCTGCACTCTCTTCTTCACCTCTCTTCTACACCCCTGTTACTCTGTACTGTTGATCCCTGGTATTTAAACTCATCCACCTTTTCAGCGGCAGCCATTGTTAACCTGGACCAATTTGGTATGGAAATCTCTATTGTTGTCCACATATTGATCTGGCAAAATTTTACACCGGATGCCCTTCCTTATGTAACCCTCCCCATTTATCCAGGCTTGGGACCAGCACGAAGAAACACAATGGTTTTTGTATCCTCTGTGGCTGGGTTACAGTGCACATATACAGTACACTGGAATAAAAGTTTTTGGTTTTTTTTATTCAGTGTACCAGGATGGAATAAGATGAAATGGGTATGGCATACTATGTGTTCTTACTGTGATGATTTGCAGACTGGGGGTGGTCCCAATTTTTAATTTATTGTAGCTCCAGCCTCTCAAACATTACATCACAATGGGAAATATTAATCCTGCTCTGTTGTAATTGTGTCAATTTACTTTTGTTTTTTTTGGTACAGGGTTAAATTTTTTTTTGAAGTACATTAGATGGGAACCGTATATTCATTTATTGAGGTGTTTAAAAAGTCTGTGCAAATACCATCCAATTTATGAAAATGAACTCATTTAGAAATCCTCTTTACTCCATCCACAGAGACAGAAAAGAATTAAATCATGCAGAGCAATTTTTTTACAATCAAACCAGGCTCACAAAACAGTAAGTTCATATAGAAGATATAAATTGGATGTGATTGGCTAGATTTTAATTGTTATGTGTGAGGACATGTCTGGACTGCCACAGCTTACATACACCACAACTGCTGCAGTACATATTTCTGAGCTTATTCCTTTATTCACTTTTTGAGCTCTAGCTTTCCGAAGATTGTGCATGCATTTCTTGTGTTTTCTTATTACTTATTATTATTTATATATTATTATATATTATTTATATATTATTACTTATTACTGCCAGTATTTGGTAAATTACAGATGTAACTGGTGACCGATGGTTTTATTTTAGTACAAGAGCAGACTGTTTCATTAGGAAGACACAAACATCCCCACATTTAATCAGTTGCATACTTATCCAAAGCTGATGCAGAATCTCTAAAGATGTTCCAATTTACAGAAGCAAACCATTTCTGCATTTTTTTTCTTCATCACTGTAGTTTAGCACAAAACCACATTTCTTTCCAGCTCCCTAATTTTTGTAATGTTTGTAAGCTGTAGGTATTGACAGGTTATCTGACTGTCTGAGGAAAGGGCAAGGTAGCAGGCAGTAAGCATCTTTCATTGGGGTAAAATTGTCCAGAGTGTTAGCACGTTTGTAGGGCAGTTTACATACCGATGATATTTAAAGGAAGAATTTCTGTGCTGCTGTAGAGAAAGAGGATGAAAATAATATTACGGGAACATTTTGAGCTGCATTATCCTGAAAATATTATCCTGGAAATGTTTGTGCCTGATCTTCGCAGAGAGAAATTTGCCATTCTCCCACCCAGTTTTACCAGAAGGGACTTTTACATTTAGGAATAATGATTATCATATATTGTATTAGTAATTCTTTGGCAAAATATGATGGAGTGTTTCTAAAAATCCTGTAATTAGAATTTGTATGTGACTCACTTTCCTCTAGTTTACTTACACTCACTGAGCAAATTCTTAGAAACAGTATATTAATACTGATTATGCCCTCCTTTTTCTCTCAAAATGTCTTTTGTTCTTCATGGTGTGGATTCCACAAGGTGCTTCGTGCAATTTCTGCAAGTTTGTCAGCTAAACATTCATGCTATGAATCTCTAGTTTTGCCACATCTCAGAGGTATTCTGTTGGACTCAGATGAAGTAACTGGAAATCCATGTTTTTGAAACCAGCCTGAGACAACTGCTGCTTTGTGACATGGGGTATTGTCATGCTGGAAGTAGTCATTAGAAAATGAGTAAATTGTGACATTAAGGGATGTGCATAGTCACGCTACATTCCATTTACTTTGGGAGTCAGACGTTGAAACTGGGAATGACATCACACCTGAGCTTATTACATATAGGAAAACATTCAGGAAACCAATATAGACTCATACAGAAAAACCTTTGTTGTGATTGCGCCATTGGTAAATATCAGCTGATAGCAACATCTTACTCTGTATTTTGAACATCTGAACACTGTATCAAAATGTCCATGAATAGAAGTGGGACAGTACTTTGGGTATGGCTAATTTTATGAGGCATAAATAGAGTAGAAGTGCTAATAAATAGTAGTAATATCAGAACTATCACTAAAGTTTGAAGTGTACATTTTCAATTTCATAATCTGAAGTCAGATAAACTCAGACTTGACATACTATTCCTGAGTCTCCAAATTGGAAATCTCACTTAAAGGGGCATTCCAGTTGAAAATTGCAATGAGGAACTCTGGAATTCTGACTTCTCTCTTTGGATGGAATGCAGCATTAGCAACAACATGCAAGATAGGCCGTGGCATTCAAGGATTTTTGTTATTGGGCCCAAAGTGTCTCAAGAAAACCAATCCAAATCGGATTTTGTGATATCATCTACTGTTGAATTCTGCTTTGTACTTGTAATATTACTATTGCACTATTATATTGTATTGAGGATTACTTGTGTTTTGTTCTGTGTATTGTATTGAATTTACTCCTTTTTGACACCC
>NC_053171.1:60339604-60389604 GCF_016835505.1 Polypterus senegalus
ATTAAAATGTTTCCTTTTCTTTTTCATTACTTCTTTAACACACTACTTCTCCGCGAGGCGGGTATTTTGCTATATATATATATATATGAATGACCTCCAAAGCTGAGACTTTTGATATCATGAACGTGTCTGCAAAACTGGGGTCTCCTGGCCAGCAAAAGTCGAGCAGCCAGCTGCGTGCATAGCTGTGCCGGCCTTTGAGACGCTGACTGCGCTTCTGCCTTAAGTCAAAGTGAACACTTTTAATTTTTTCATCCTCCCCTGCGCTATAGCCCAGACAAGTGCAAACACGGGACCCCTTTTCTACACCACGGCAAAATAATATTAAGGCAATTCACACTTTCTTTTGCACGTATACGATTATCAGGTCCTCACCTCGGATTATGAATCACAGCCGATTAATGGTGGCGACGTCTCACCAGTCTACACAATTCCCACCGCGACTGTCCCCAAAAGGCGATCATAACGTCAGCGAACACATCTCTCTATACTATATAAAAGAAAAAGGCAACTTTCTTTCTTTACACCTTTTTTCCTTTTATCCCAAACCAAAGCCTTTCTCTCTTAACACTGCAGAGGACACAAAACAAATTTTCTTTAAATGCCGGTAAGGCACATTACCAGAGGCACACATTTGAGCGCTCACATAGAAAATGTAATTTCTATACCACAGCCGTCGTGTAGCGCCTTTCAAAGGGATCTACTACCGAGAGATGATCCATATATATTTTAGCTGCTGTTAGTTACTTACCTGTTGTGTTACACAGTCTTTAAAATATAGTTTACCCACAACCACTCCAGTAGTGCTCAATGTACCTGTACTTCTTAAAACGTTAATGTTTTACTGTTTAATAACTTATAGACTATATTTTATTATTTTTCCCTTGCACTCAGTAACCTCAGTGTGTGTGTGTATATATATATATATATATATATATATATATATATACACACACACACACCTATCTACATTATATATATATATATACACACACACACACACACATACATACATACACACATATATATAATTTGTGTGTGTGTATGTATGTATGTATGTGTGTGTATATATGATGTAGATAGGTATATATATATATATATATATATATATATATATATGTAGATATTAAGATATGTATGTGTATATATATGTATGTGTGTGTGTATATATGACAGCAGCAATGCAAGCTGTGAGAAAACAGTAAAAAGGAGGCGTGTCAGACGTCGTGGTACATTTTCTGATGCAGCTACCGAAAACAACTTTGTGACGCTGCCGCCAAATACACAAAACAATTACTTTGACAATCATGTTACGTTATTTTCAAAATGTTTCCTTTTCTTTCTCTTTCCTTCTTTAACACACTACTTCTCTGCTGCCAAGCGCGGGTAGTGATTGCTGTTATTGTTTACATCCCCCCTCAAGCGAATGCGGAGATAGCGAGTGACATCATCCATTCCGCAGTTGCTAAGTTACAAACGCAGCACCCTGAGGCACTTGTGCTAATCGCTGGAGACTTTAACCATGTAACGCTGGATAAAACATTACCTGCCTTCTCCCAGTATGTGGATTGTAAAACTCGGGGAAACAGGACTATTGACCTACTATATGCAAGCGTTAAAGGCGCGCATACAGCCACCCCACTGCCTGCGCTTGGGAAAGCAGATCATAACCTGGTTCTGCTTCAGCCTCAATACAAACCAAGAGTGAGGGTGCTACCTACAACCACACGCTCATTCAGGAAGTGGTCCCCTGAGGCAGAGCAGGCTCTGAGAGACTGCTTTGGAACTACAGACTGGGATATATTGCTGAGATCACATAGTGAGAACATTGAAGAGGCTGTTGAATGCACAACTGATTACATCAACTTCTGTATGGACATTGTAGTTCCAGTAAGAACAGTATGCTGCTATGCTAACAACAAGCCATGGATTACAAGTGACATCAAGGGCCTTTTGAACCAGAAGAAAAGGGCTTTTAAAGGTGGTGATAAGCATGAGCTGAAGTGCGTGCAGAAGGAACTCCGAGTCCAGCTCAGGGCGAAAGAGCAGTACAGGAGAAAGCTGGAGCAGAAGTTGCAGAACAACAGTATGAAGGAAGTGTGGGATGGGATGAAGATTATCACTGGCTGCAGCTCAAGCGGGTGCCGCCATCGAGACAGACGTGGAGAGAGCAAACCAAATGAACAACTTCTTTAATAGGTTTGATCACAGTAACCCACTCTCACCTCGGAGTACTGCATCCTCCAACCATCCTTCTGCTGATACCAGCATAGGTGAGACATCCCCACCCACAATTACAGCAGCCCAGGTGAGCAGAGAGCTGAAAAGACTTTGTGCCAGCAAAGCAGCGGGTCCAGATGGTGTATCGCCACGATTGCTGAAGGCCTGTGCGTTGGAACTGGGGAGTCCTCTACAGCGCATCTTCAACCTGAGCCTGGAACAGGGAGAGTCCCAGGCTTTGGAAAACATCTTGTATCACTCCTGTCCCAAAGGTATCACGTCCTAGTGAGCTGAATGACTTCCGCCTGTTGCTCTGACGTCACATCTGATGAAGACCATGGAGCGGCTGCTGCTTCACCACCTGAGGCCACAGGTCCGTCACGCCCTCGACCCTCTGCAGTTCGCATACCAGGAGAAGGTGGGAGCGGAGGATGCCATCATCTATATGCTTCATCGATCCCTCTCCCACCTGGACAGAGGCAGTGGTGCTGTAAGAATTATGTTTTGGACTTCTCTAGGCCTTCAACACCATCCAACCTCTGCTCCTTAGGGATAAGCTGACTGAGATGGGAGTAGATTCACACCTTGTGGCATGGATTGTGGACTATCTTACAGACAGACCTCAATATGTGCGTCTTGGGAACTGCAGGTCTGACATTGTGTGCAGCAATACAGGGCGCCGCGGGGACTGTACTTTCTCCGGTCCTGTTCAATCTATATACATCAGACTTCCAATATGACTCGAGTCCTGCCACGTGCAAAAGTTCGCTGATGACACTGCTATTGTGGGCTGCATCAGGAGTGGGCAGGAGGAGGAGTACAGAAAGTTAATCAAAGACTTTGTTAAATGGTGCGACTCAAACCACTTACACCTTAACACCAGCAAGACCAAGGAGCTGGTGGTGGATTTTAGGAGGCCCAGGCCCCTCATGGACCCTGTGATCATCAGAGGTGACTGTGTGCAGAGGGTGCAGACCTATAAATATCTGGGAGTGCAGCTGGATGACAAATTGGACTGGACTGCCAATACTGATGCTCTATGTAAGAAAGCTCAGAGCAGACTATACTTTCTGAGAAGGTTGGCATCCTTCAACATCTGCAGTAAGATGCTGCAGATGTGCTACCAGACGGTTGTGGCGAGTGCCCTCTTCTACGGTGGTGTGCTGGGGTGGCAGCATAAAGATGAAAGACGCCTCACGCCTGGACAAACTTGTTAAGAAGGCAGGCTCCATTGTAGGATTAAAGTTGGACAGTTTAACATCTGTGGCAGAGCGACGGGCACTAAGCAAACTCCTGTCAATCATGAAGAATCCACTGCATCCACTTAACAGTGTCATCTCCAGACAGAGGAGTAGCTTCAGTGACAGACTTTTGTCACTGTCCTGCTCCACTGACAGACTGAGGAGATCGTTCCTCCCCCACACTATGCGACTCTTCAATTCCACCCGGGAGTAAATGCTAACATTAATTTTATTTTAATTCTTTTCATTTTATTACTATTTAATTTAATATTGTTTCTTTGTATCAGTATACTGCGGCTGGATTATGTGAATTTCCCCTTGGGATTAATAAAGTATCTATCTATCTATATATATATATAGATATATAGATAGATAGATAGATAGATAGATAGATAATATATATATATATATATATAGATAGATATGAGAACAACACTCATATCAATGACAAAACAATTACATTAACAATCATGTTACGTTATTTTAAAAATTTTTCCTCTTCTTTTCGCACCTTCTTTAACACTACTTCTCCGCTGCAGCGCTGGTATTCTCTAGTATATATATATATATATATATATATATATATATATATATATATATATATATATATATATATACACTGCTCACAAAGATTAAAGGAACACTTTTTTTATTGGGCCTGGCATGAAATCAATTAAACCTGTCTGATAATTTTCTGGTTGGTTAAGCAGCTGAGGTCATTGTTAATCACTTTCAGCTGTATTGGTGTTCATGGACTTAATGACAGGTGCTCTAAAGTGGCAACAATTAGAAAACCCTCAAAACAGGACTGGTTTTACATGTGGAGGTCATTTCAAGTTTCTCCTCTTGATCTTTTTGGCTGGTTTTCCACTCGTGCTAGTTTTGGCTTGAGTAATTATCTCTACTGGCAGTATGAGGCGATTCCATAACCCTACAGAAGTTGCACAGGTTGTCCAACTTCTCCAGGATGGCACATCCACACGTGCAGCAGCAAGAAGGTTTAATGTGTCCCCCAGCACAATCTCCAGAACATGGAGGAGATTTCAGGAGACTGGCTGTTATTCTCGGAGAGCTGGACAGAGCCATAGAAGGTCCTCAACCCATCAGCAGGACCGATACCTGCTCCTTTGTGCAAGGCGGAACTGCCTGAGCACTGCTCGTACCCTACAGAATGACCTCCAGAGGGCCACTGGTGTGAATGTCTCTACCCAAACAATCAGGAACAGACTTCATGAAGATGGCCTGAGGGCCCGACGTCCTGTAGTGGGCCCTGTGCTCACTGCCCAGCACCGTGGAGCTCGACTGGCATTTGCTCAAGAACTCCAGAATTGGCAAGTCCGCCACTGGCGCCCTGTACTTTTTTCAGACGAGCAGGTTCACCCTGAGCAGCTGTGATAGACGTGAAAGAGTCTGGAGAAGACAAGGAGAATGATATGCTGCCTGCAACGTCGTTCAACATGACAGGATTGGTGGCGGGTCAGTGATGGTCTGGGGAGGCATATCCATGGAGGGACGCACAGACATCTACTGCGTAGGAAATGGCGCTCTGACTGCCATAAGGTATCGAGATGAAATCCTTGAACCCATTTGTCAGACCATACGCTGGTGCAGTAGGTCCTGGTTTCCTCCTAATGCACGACAATGCCCGGCCTCATGTGGCAAGAGTATGCAGGCAGTACCTGGAGGATGAAGGAATTGAAACAATTGAATGGCCTTCACGATCCCCTGACTTAAACCCAATAGAACATCTGTGGGACATTATGTTTCGGTCCATTAGGCGCCGCCAGGTTGCTCCTCAGACTGTACAACAGCTCAGGGATGCCCTCATACAGATCTGGGAGGAAATGCCAAAAGACACCATCCGTCGTCTCATTAGGAGCATGCCCCGACGTTGTCAAGCATGCATACAACCTCGTGGGGGCCACACAAGACACTGAAAAGCATTTTGAGTAGCAGAAATTAAGTTTTGGAAAAAATGGACTAGCCTGCCACATCTTCATTTCACTCTGATTTTAGGGTGTCTACACAATTGAGCCCTCTGTAGGCAGAAAACTTTTATTTCCATTAAAAGACTTGGCATACTTTTGTTCCTAAGACATTGCCCTGTCATTATTTGTATAGATATCCAACTTCATATTGAGATCTGATGTATCTAAGGTGTTTCTTTAAAGTGTTCCTTTAATTTTGTGAGCAGTATATATATATATACATATACACATATATATATATATACATATATACACATATATATACATATATATATATACATACATATACATACATACATATACATATATACACATACATATATATAATACATATATACATACATATATACATATACACATACATATATACATATATATATATATACATATATATATATACATATATATATATATATATATATACATATATATACATATACATACATATATAGACATATATATATATATACATATATACACATATATATATATATATATACATATATACATACACACATACATACATATACATATATATATATATATATACTGCTCAAAAAAATTAAAGGAACACTTTGAAAATGCATCAAATCTCAATGAAAAAAAATCATGCTGGATAGCTATACAGATATGGACTGGGTAATGTTTTAGGAACGAAGGGATGCCACATCATTTGATGGAAATTAAAATTATCAACCTACAGAGGGCTGAGTTCAAAGACACCCCGAGAATCAAAGTAAAAAAATGATGTGGCAGGCTAGTCCATTTTGCCGAAATTTCATTGCAGCAATTAAAAATCGTACTCACTAGTGTGTATGGCCCCTACGTGTTTGTATGCATGCCTGACAATATCAGGGCATGCTCCTAATGAGATGATGGATGGTGTCCTGGGAGATCTCCTCCCAGATCTAGACCAGGGCATCACTGAGCTCCTAGGGAGTCTGAGGTGCAACTTGGCAGCGTCAGATGGATCAAAACATAATGTCCTAGAGGTGTTCTATTGGAATTAGGTCAGGCAAGCGCGGGGAACAGTCAACAGTATCAATTTCTTCATCCACCACGAAATGCCTGGATACTCTCGCCACCTGAGGCTGGGCATTGTCGTGCACCAGTAGGAACCCAGGACCCACTGTACAAGCGTAGGGTCTGACAATGGGTCCAAGGATTTCATCCTGATACCTAATTGCAGTCAAGATGCCGTTGTCTAGCCTGTAGAGGTCTGTGAGTCGCTCCATGGATATGCCTCCAAGATCATCACTGACCCACCACCAAACCAGTCATGCTAAACGATGTTACAGGCAGCATAATAGTCTCCACGGCTTCTCCTGACTCTATCATGTCTTTCACATATACTCAGGGTGAACCTGCTCTCATCTGTGAAAAGAACAGGACGCCAGTGGTGGACCTGCCAATTCTGGTATTCCATGGCAAATGCCAATTGAGCTCCACGGTGCTGTGCAGTGAGCACAGGGCGCAGTAGAGGACATTTGGGCCCTCAGGCAACCCTCATGAAGTCTGTTTTTGATTGTCTTGTCAGAGACATTCACACCAGTGGCCTGCTGGAGGTCATTTTGTAGGGCTCTGGCAGTGCTCATCCTGTTCCTCCTTGCCCAAAGGAGCAGATACTGGTCCTGCTGATGGGTTATGGACCTTCTATGGCCCTCTCCAGCTCTCCTAGAGTAACTGCTTGTCTCCTAGAATCTCCTCCATGCCCTTAAGACTGTGCAGGGAGACACAGCAAACCTTCTGGCAATGACACAAATTGATGTGCCATCCTGGAGAAGTTGGACTACTTGTGCAACCTCTGTAAGGTCCAGGTATCGCATCATGCTACCAGTAGTGACACTGACTGTAGCCAAATGCAAAACTAGTGAAGAAACAGTCAGAAAAGATGAGGAGGGAAAAATGTCAGTGGCCTCCACCTGTTAAACCATTCCTGTTTTGGGGTCATCTCATTGTTGCCCCTCTAGTGCATCTGTTGTTAATTTCATTAACACCACAGCAGCTGAAACTAATTAACAACCCCCTCTGCTACTTAACTGACCAGATTAATATCCCATAAGTTTCATTGACTTTATGCTATACTCTGATTAAAAAGTGTTCCTTTAATTCTTTTGAGCAGTATATATACATACATATACACATACATACATATATATATATATATATATATATATATATATACATACATACATACATACATACATACATACATACATACATACATATATATATATATATATATATATATATATATATATATATATATATATATATTTTACCTTTTACCTTTACCTGTATTTTTACCTCTTTTTGTAAAGGGCATTTGAGCTTCTATACATGTTAACTGTGTAAACACTGTGTCTGCACTTTTGCTGCAATCTAAGACTGTATTTACCGAATCACACAGACTGCTACAGAGACAACACAAGACCAGCATTTGAGGTTAAAAAGTATATAAATTGTCCTTTTGTTTAGAAAATAACCGATTGTTGAAGCTGCATTTAAACTGCATTTTGGAAATTCAAACTTCGGGGTGCCATACATATCCATTATATAGAGAAATCTGAAATGTTTTCCTCAAAAACAATTTCTTAATGATCGAGGAAATGTTTTATATATGATGCTTTAATACGTATGCTGTCTATTATAAGGCACAGTAGGGGATTTATCCACTCTTTTTAATCTAACGTTAGTGATGAATCTCGTTAATTAAAATGAACGGATCTTTTTCATTTCAGCAGAATATAAATATAATATATGTTAATATAGCTGATGAAGTTATGAAGCTTAAGTCATCTCTGCGGCGGACGCGCAATATACACGTTTCATACATAATCTGATATATTTGTTTTCTATTTGAACTGGTTTCATTGTTATACAGCACACAACATTTTGTTGTTATTGTGAGTGTACACAAAAAAATTATAGACACTTAACGTAACCGATTCGAACGATGAAATTATTCTTGTCTGTATGACCAAAAAGTTTTGTACGAGTTATTGAAGAAGTGATTGCACCGACGGCTTTCATCTTAGATTTTCATGCAGTATATAGCGTTACGAGCTGACATTCAACTAACCACCGCAGTCAGTCCATACAAGCGCTTGAAAATCGCACATTTAATATAGACATTATAGTTTACATGTAATATCGAGAAGCCCTTTCATTTCAAGTTGCACTCAACATTAAAATGTGGCTACGCCACTGGTAACGTTATAGCGTTTTATTTATGAGATGATCATCATATTTCTGATAAAAAAACATGCAACCAAGGCAAAATTATGACAAACAGAAAAGATTAATTTAATTAATTAGTAATCGTTTTATTAAATTGACTATAAAGAATTCGACTTTCTTACCTTTCCTTGTGGTTTTTGAAGTGCCGGATGAAATTTGATGCTGTGGTTGTCGTGTCTGATACTCTCGCGTTGCATTCTCTGCATCTGGCAAATCTTTTTTTGTTAGCACGGTCTAGTTCAAAGTCCTTATAGCCAAACATGACTATAGGAGGAGCTCGACTATTGTCTGCCATGTTTGGCGCGGTTTGAGTTGTGCAGTGTTCTGCTTCTTTGTAACGTTAAGAGTTGTGCAGCGTTAAGGGCGCAGGCGCCAATTATGGTGCTACTGAGTCATAATTATTTTATTAAATTATTTTATTTTATTAAACGAATTATATTTAAAGTTCAAGTCATTGTCGAGTCTTCCACTTTAAGTCAAAGTCAAGTCAAGTCATTTTCTTCAATCAAGCAAGTCTCAAGTCCTGAAAATTGTGACTCGAGTCAAGTCATGTGACTCAAGTCCCCCATTTCTGATATATGTGTGTATATACAGTATATATGTGTGTATATATATATGTGTGTGTATATATATATGTGTGTATATATATATGTGTGTATATACAGTATACACACATACATATATATATATATATATATATATATATATATATATATATATATATATATATATATATATATATATACACACACATACATACATACATACATACACTCACCTAAAGGATTATTAGGAACCCCATACTAATACGGTGTTTGACCTCCTTTCGCCTTAAGAACTGCCTTAATTCTACGTGGCATTGATTCAACAAGGTGCTGAAAGCATTCTTTAGAAATGTTGGCCCATATTGATAGGATAGCATCTTGCAGTTGATGGAGATTTGTGGGATGCACATCCAGGGCATGAAGCTCCCGTTCCACCACAACCCAAAGATGCTCTATTGGGTTGAGATCTGAGTGACTGTGGGGGCCATTTTAGTACAGTGAACTCATTGTCATGTTCAAGAAACCAATTTGAAATAATTCGAGGTTTGTGACATGGTGCATTATCCTGCTGGAAGTAGCCATCAGAGGATGGGTACATGGTGGACATAAAGGGATGGACATGGTCAGAAACAATGCTCAGGTAGCCCGTGGCATTTAAACGATGCCCAATTGGCACTAAGGGGCCTAAAGTGTGCCAAAAAACATCCCCCACACCATTACACCACCACCACCAGACTGCACAGTGGTAACAAGGCATGATGGATCCATGTTCTTATTCTGTTTACGCCAAATTCCAACTCTACCATTTGAATGTCTCAACAGAAATCAAGACTCATCAGACCAGGCAACATTTTTCCAGTCTTCAACTGTCCAATTTTGGTGAGCTTGTGCAAATTGTAGCCTCTTTTTCCTATTTGTAGTGGAGATGAGTGGTACCCAGTGGGGTCTTCTGCTGTTGTAGCCCATCCGCCTCAAGGTTGTGCGTGATGTGGCTTCACAAATGCTTTGCTGCATACCTCGGTTATAACGAGTGGTTATTTCAGTCAAAGTTGCTCTTCTATCAGCTTGAATCAGTCGGCCCATTCTCTAGCATCAACAAGGCATTTTCGCCCACAGGACTGCCGCATACTGGATGTTTTTCCTTTTTCACACCATTCTTTGTAAACCCTAGAAATGGCTGTGCGTGAAAATCCCAGTACATACATACATACATACACACATATATATATATATATATACATACACACACACATATATATATATATATATATATATATATATATATATACAGTAATCCCTCGCTATATCGCGCTTTGACTTTCGTAGGTTTCGCTCTATCGCAGATTTTATATGAAAGCATAACTAAATATATAGCAGATTTTTCGTTGCTGCGGGTTCTGTGGACAATGTGTCTTTACTTCCTGTACATGCTTCCTCAGTTGGTTTGCCCAGCTGATTTCATACAAGGGACGCTATTGGCGGATGACTGAGAAGCTAACCAATCAGAGCACGCAGTTAAGTTCTCCTGACTGAGAAGCTAACCAATCAGAGCACGCAGTTAAGTTCCTGCTTGCTGAATGCATTGTTAACCAGGAAGTCTTGTCTCGCTCATTTAGCATCAACGTGTTTCGCTGTGTAAAGAGTTAACTTTTGTGCTCTTTTGTGTTTATCTTTGTGCATAGTCAAGCCCTTCATTATAGCTCCAAAACGATCTGCTACTGCTTCAGGGGCCGTGCCCAGCGCATAAGCGGAAGATGTTAGCGATTGCGAAAAGGTAAGCGTTTTGGATTTGTTGAAGGCTACGATTCTTTTATTTAAAAAGTAGGAAAGGAATATAAGATCTCTGACGCAGTGTCCTTTTAACCAGGGTGCAAAACGAGTTGTAAGTGGATGTAATAAGGCAGTAGTCTGGATGGAATCTGCTTTAGGGATTTGGATTGAAGACTGCCAGAAGAAGAACAACGGCAGTGCTACACAATCGCCTGAAATGGCTCCTTTAAGGGCTAAGACACCCCCGCGATAGGTGAAAATCCGCTTAGTAGAAACCATATGTTTCTATGGTTATTTTTATATATTTTAAGCCCTTATAAACTCTCCCACACTGTTTATAAATATTCCCATGAGTTATACAGCATAATCCCTTTGTATTCTCTTAGATATTAGGTAAGATTCATTGAAATTATGTATATAAACACACTGTTTATATACAGTAAAACCTAAATATTATTTTAAAGATATTGAGTGTCTCCGATAGCACATATGTTACAGCCATTACGATAGACAGGCCAGCAGCAATAAATACGTACAATACAAGAAAAATAGTATACAGTAAATGTGTACAGCGACACTAAACGTATGTACATGTACTTAGTACTGTAAGTAGAAAATTAATTATGGTTACTCACCAACAATGACACGATGACTTGTCCGATAACAATGAGTTTTACTTTACTGCACAACAAAGGAGAGGCGTTACAGCCCTTAAAGGAGCCACTTCAGGCCATTGTGTAGCACTGCGTTGTTCTTCTTCTGGCAGTCTTCAATGCAAATCCCTAAAGCAGATTCCATCCAGACTACTGCCTTATTACATCCACTTACAACTCGTTTTGCACCCTGGTTAAAAGGACACTGCATAGGTCTTATATTCCTTTCCTACTTTGTAAATAAAAAGAATCGTAGCCTTCAACAAATCCAAAACGTTTACCTTTTCGGCAATCATTAACATCTTCCGTTTGCACTTGGGCACGGCCCCTGAAGCAGTAGCAGATCGTTTTGGAGCCATAATGAAGGGCTTGACTATGAACAAACATAAACACAAAAGAGCACAACTCTTTACACAGCGAAACCTGCGTTGATGCTGAATGAAGCGAGAGCGAGACTTCCTGGTTAACAGTGCATTCAGCAGGCAGGAACTTAACTGCGTGCTCTGATTGGTTAGCTTCTCAGTCATCCGCCAATAGCGTCCCTTGTATGAAATCAACTGGGCAAACCAACTGAGGAAGCATCTACAGAAAGTAAAAAGACACATTGTCCACAGTACCCAAGAATCAGCGAAAAATCCGCGTTATATATTTAAATATTTAAAATCAGCGATAGATGAAACACTTGAAAATCAAAGCCGATATAGCAAGGGATTACTGTATATATATATATATATATATATATATATACATATACATATATATATATATATATATATACATACATATATATATATATATATATACATACATATATATATATATATATATACATACATATATATATATATACATATATATATATATACATACATATATATATATATACATACATATATATATATATATATATATATATATACATACATACATATATATATATATATATATATATATATATATACATATATATATATATATATATATATATATACTATATATATATATATATATATACATATATATATATATATATATATATATATACATACATACATATATATATATATATACACATACATACATACATATATATATATATATATATATATATATATACATACATACATATATATATATATATATATATATATATATATATATATATATATATATACATACAGTGATCCATCGCTATATAAGCTTTGACTTTAGCGGTTTCACTCTATCAGATTTTAAATGTAAGCATATCTAAATATATATCACAGATTTTTAGCTGGTTAGATTTCTGCAGACAGTGGGTCTTTTAATTTATGCTACACACTTCCTCAGTTTATTTGCCCTGTTGATTTCATACAAGGGATGCTATTGCCGGATGGCTTAGAAGCTACCCAATCAGAGCATGTATTACATATTAACTAAAACTCCTCAATGCTATAAGATATGCATCCTGCGGGGAGCTTGATTGTTTGCTTGTCTCTGCCTCACTCTCACCCTCTCTGACATTTTCTCTGCGCCTGACGGAGGGGCTGTTTGCTTAAAAGATACTGACGCTCCTCTAAAAAAATGCCGCTTTATTGCGGTGTTCGGCATATTTAATTTAATTTTGATTTTTGATTGTTGCTTTAATCTCTCTCTCTCTCTCTCTGGCGTCTCTCTGCCTGGCGGAGGAGATGTGAGCAGAGGGGCTGTTGTACAGAGGCTGTTTGCTTAGAAGATACTAGCAGCTCCTCTAAAATGCCGCGGCAAATTTAAAAGCACAAGTATTGATTTTTTGATTGTTTGCTTTTCTTTGCGAGCGCTCTCTCTCTCTCCCTCTGAAATTCTCTGCTCCTGAAGAGAAGAAGATCTATTTGCATTCTTTTAATTTTGAGAAAGAACTGTCATCTCTGTCTTGTCATGGAGGACAGTTTAAACTTTTGACTAAAGGGTGTTATTTCATGTCTAGAGGGCTCTAATAATGTTAACAGTGTGGGAGAGTTTATAAGGGCTTAAAATATATAAAAATAACTACACAAACATATGGTTTCTACTTAGCGGATTTTTAGTCTATCGGGGGTTTCTGGAAGCATAACCCCGTGATCGAGGAGGATTACTATATATATATATATATATATATATATATATATATATATATATATATATATATATATCTATCCGTGCTTCGCAGCGGAGAAGTAGTGTGTTAAAGAAGTTATGAAAAAGAAAAGGGAACATTTTAAAAATAACCTGATTGTCAATATACAGTAATTGTTTTGTGAGTGTTATGAGTGTTGCTGTCATCAAGGATTTGATTATCATTATTTCTTTCAATCAGGTTCGTATTTGAAGGATGTGTTGTGTTCAAGTTAAATTCCGTGTTTGTCAATCGTTGTAAAGATAACAGGTTTCATTCATTGATTCGTTTCTTACTGCATCAATAAACAGCTCGTCTTCCTCTATCTGAGACGTGACACACTGCATGCATGGGTTTTTTTTTTTACACTGTCTGTAGCATGACATTGACTTTTTTCATTCCACGGCTGTATTTAATGTTAGCTAAGACCCGGCACTTAAACGTTTCTCTCGCAGTTTCGCTGAGTTTGTGCCAAACACCTCCCTGACCATCTCATCTTCCTCTGCATAAGCACAGTCCTTCACCCGTGAATATTTAGCGGCAGTGTTTCTATTGGATTGCGCTGATGGACGGCCTTATATGGGCAGGCATTAAATTACGTGAGAGGCGTAACTCCGCCTCCCACGGGCATCGAGTAGAAGTCTATTATAGTATATGGACGAAAAAATAGGTTCCAGTTATGACCATTACGCGTAGATTTTCGAAATGAAACCTGCCCAACTTTTGTAAGTAAGCTGTAAGGAATGAGCATGCCAAATTTCAGCCTTCTACCTACACGGGAAGTTGGAGAATTAGTGATGAGTCAGTGAAGGCTTTGCCTTTTATTAGTATAGATAAACATACAAACATATGGTTTCTACTTCACAGATTTTCACCTATAGCGGGGGGTTCTGGAACGCAACCCCTGCGATCGAGGAGGGATTACGGTGTGTGTTTGTGTGTGTGTATATATATATAAATATATATATATATATAAGCAATTTGTCCTGACAGTATAATTAAATATTGTTATTATTATTAATATTAATGTCATCAATAAATTATTTGTGTTACTTAGAATTAACACTGAGGTCACAGGAAAAATAACCACAGATTTACCCAGTTATGTACAAGTACTACACTTACCTTATTATACACTTAGAACATACATATAAGTATTAAAAAATAATCCATTCTAGGGAGGGATGATTACAACACTTGAATAATGCAAGGTTTCATGCACAACCCTTCATTAGTGTCAGGCTGCTATGGATGAGTACATCTGTGATAGCGATAATCATGTTCCTTTACACTGAAAAATGCTAAGGGTTTAAATATTACAGTTTTGAGTATTTATCTGGTCTTTGCCTTTGTGAACACAATGGAATATAAGTAGTTCATTTTCTGAAATACAGATCCAAGTTTTCCTCACTTTATGAGGTTACATAATTTCTCAAAGCATGTTTCATCCTGCAGAAAGAGTATAATGGAACAAAATTCACATTTAAACATACATTTCCATTTTTAAATTGGTTGTTCTAACTTACCTATGATTGCCACTACATCTGCCAGCATGTGTCCTTTAGCCATTCTATCAAGTCCAGCCTAAAAATAAAAACAATGGGTTTTAAACTAATCCATTTAAAAAAAAGTCAAACTATTTAACATTAGAATTACCCAAGCCTATGAAAAAACTTGTAATTCCAGCCCACCTTATATCCCTTCGCACCTCTCTGTCAGCATCTTTTGTCTTATAAATACGTCGATAAGCACAAGCAGCCTGCTATATCATCCCCCCACTGCAACATAAAGGGCAAAAAGTTCTCACAGCTCAAGTCTGTTCATCTGCGTTGAGTTGCCAGGAGTTGTATAGGGAAATAATATATTGTTATTGGGAACACATGAATTTCATGTGCTTTCCATGTCTACAACAATCTATGTAAACACATCATTAAAACAGAAACGTTTTTCCTGCTTTAGTAATAAATAACAGAATGTAGACATGAACTGTATAATGTGTGAAAGCTGAAATCCAAATATCAAATAAACACTTTCACAAAAGGTACAAGGATAATACGACAGCTTCTGTGATGAAGTGGTAAGAACTGCTGGCCTGTAATCAAGAGGCCGCTGGTATTTACCGTTTTGAGTAGTGAGCTGATCTTATTGTTAATATAATACAGTAAAAACATACATTTGATTTGTGTCTGTAACAGCCGGTGTAAATTTATAGTACTTGTAAAAGTTAGCTTTTTTTTTCCACTTTTATTCTCTCAGCCATGATCATGATACAACCCCCCAACTCCCCACCCCAGATCTGATGCGTTAGTTTTTATTCGAAACTGGGAATAGCTATAGATGTGAGCAGTGTTTTGAGACAATGGAACTGGAAATTCTCTGATCTGGTGGGATAAAAGGTGACACGCAAACGCTGGTTAATCATGCCTTCTTGATATCTCATTGTCACTTGAAATTTTTTTAATCAGCTTAATTAAGTGATTCTGCTCACGCTGAATTAGTATGCACCATATGGTCCATGATAATTTTTTTTTTCTGATCTGATGCTGTGGTTCCTATTACATTGAAGGGGCACCTGACACCGAGTTTGCTTTCCTGGGGAAAGTGGCTGTCTTGGAACAGAACCTTGTTGATGCTGCTGTGTGCTACAACATGCTTGACCTGGCAGTGATGAATGCACATGTACTATGCAAGGTATGCACGGGGTCCACTGAGAAAAGAAGAGTGTTCTTGGCTCATTTTGCAGAGGAAGTTTGTCATTGCTTCTTAAAACAAAAGGCGATGGAAAAAGAGGATGCAACATTGACAATCTTCTGTTCCAAGACAGTTGCTTCCTCCAGGAAAGTAAACTCAGTCAGTGTCTGGTACCCCTTCAATGCAATAGGAACCACAGCATAGAGAGAAGTGTGTATGTACATTGCAATAGGTACACAAGTCATAAATGTAGGAAGGACGGTCCTTTGGTGTACGGGAACTGTGGATATTTGAATTTGATGATTGCATATAGCGCAGAAATGACCTCTCTGTAATATTCCTTCCTCTGCATGTCCTGGAGTACAAAAGAAGCACCCCCATGCACCAAAATGTGGAAACTGGACAAGATTGGGGGGAAAAAAATGTGGTCACTGATTACAACCGCAAGGAAGTATGCAAATGAATATAAATTATGTATCAGTGTCACAGTGTTTTCCGAAATGTACTATACAGGTCATAAAATGAATTATTTCAAATATTATATATACCTATGTCTGTATTTTGTCAGTGTGGCTTTGACATCATGGACCATAAGGTTCATACTAATTCAGCACGAGCAGGAACAATAAAACTGAATAAAAAAAAAAATTCAAGTGACAATGAGATGCCAAGAAGGTATGATTCACCAGCCATTTGTGTGTCAGCTTTTATCACTCGAGATCAGAGAATTTCCAGTTCCATTGTCCCAAAACACCACTCACATATACAGTTATTCCCAGTTTCAAATAAAAACTAACAGTGTCAGATCCAGAGGCGATTGTATCGTGAACAAAAGAATAAAAGTGAAGAAAAAAAACGCTGTTACAAGCACTATAAATTTACACCGGCTGTTACAGACGCAAATCAAATTTATGTTTTTATTATATTAACAATAAGAGCAGCTCACTACTCAACACGGTAAATTTGCAAGGCAGCTGTTATCGAACCTCTTGATTACAAGTCAGCAGCTCTTACTGCTGCACCACAGAAGCTGTTGTATTATCCTTGTACCTTTTGTGAAAGTGTTTATTTGATATTTGGACTTCAGCCTTCACACATTATGCAGTTCATGTGTACATTTTGTCACTTATTACTAAAACATGAAAAATGTTTCTGTTTTAACAATGTCTTTACACAGATTGTTATAAACACGGGATAAACATGAAATTCATGTGTTCCAAATAACGATACATTATTTCCCTATACAACTCAAGGTACCTCACTCCGGGATAATCAAGGCTTGAGCTGGGAGAGCTTTTTGCCATTTCTACAATGGTGGGAGTAATGGTGATGGAGCTGCTTGCGTTAATCAACCAATTTAAAAGACAAAAGATGCTGACGGAGAGGTTCGAAGGGATTTAAGGTGGACTAGATTTACAAGTTTTTTCATCGGCTTTGGTAATTCTAGTATTAAAAGAATCAATACATTAAAACAAAATGATTAGAATAAATTATACTCCCAGCATTCAAATCAAGAGTTCAAACAAAAGTTCAAGCAACACAGTTGTTTCCAAAACTCTTTCCACATAACTATATTTCTACAACTAAATAAATTAACCTCATTACAACCTTCTATCCATTTTCTAGAACATGACTGCCCTACCACTTAACACCAGCACACTCCCAGGTAATTTAGAGTAATTAACCTAAAGTCATGTATTTGAACTTTAGAACACAATAAGGAAGTAAACTTAGGTTCAATACAATGAAACATGAACACAAAAGACTGGCCAATTATGACTTTAAAAATCATAAATTTTAAAATGATTTAAAAATTACTACTGTTTTCAACATTTTCTTGAAAAATATGTAGCTGTGATACTCATTACATTTATATTATACACTCGCCCTGAAATCTATAAAGGAAATTTTAAGGCAGAGTTAGATTTTACTGAAACTGCACCAAAGTTGCATCTAATTATCTCTTACCAAGTGTGCAAATCCAGGTGCTTTTATTTTACACCTGTATGGTCTACTATTTCCATCAGAAACCAAGTACACACCAAATTCCCCCTATATTAAAAAAAAAAAAAGTTGTTTATTTTAAAAAATAAAGGCAGTTTACAAAGCTTGCAATGAAAAGAAGGCTGTCATTAGTAACTAACAATTATAAATTGACATACGTTTAATAAAGGAGAAAAAAAAAAAAAAAAAGAGTATTTCACTGGTTTACAGAAGAAATCTTAAGCATTTTTTTCAGAAAAAGTGGAGCAGTTAAGCCTAAAGTATTTAATAAAATTATTAAGGTCTAATAATAAGTAATAAATTATCTCACATCCAAGACCTTAAGTACCAAAAAATATTCAAAATGTTGTAGTTAAAGTTACACAAGAAAGAAATTTAGTACCTAGTGAAAATTATTTGCTGTTGTGAAACCATTTGAATCTGAATGCTCAATGAGCATCAACTAGCATTTTCGTAGATATTTAAAATTTTTATAATCCATTTCAAGTACTGACTTGGAATTTAATTGCACTATGCATTTCTAGTCAAATTGATAAGTGCTGAAATTTTGTGGAAATAACCTTATAATTATGTTATAAATATGACCCAGTCCATCCCACAACTCCCTTTCTGAAAGAACCTTGGTAAGCATATCAGAAGAAAAAAAGCTACATTCTATTTAAAATATATTATACTGAACATTTTAAATTTTATTAACTTGCTTATCTTTGACGGACATCATTTTCATTAAGGTAATAGTATACATCTAATAGAAAAAAAAACGTGTGTTACTTCACAGCCATAACACTTCTTGTTCTAAAGGTGAAAAGGGATTAGCATGGCTCACCAACACAAGGTATTAGAATTTTTTTTTCCAAAAAGCACTAGTGCTTACTCCATATCAAACACATGCTACAACAACATACTGTATTCTAAATTAATATGCTGTAAACTACATTTCTCCAATAGATTAAATATCACTCCAAATTATGCAACTCTTAATATTGTAAAAATGCTACCACTTTGTTCTTATATGGGCAGTCTTTATATCTTTATCGTCTACATGCACAGCTTCTAGTGCTGCTCATTTCTTACATTTTTATTTAAATTCTTTTTACTTTTATTCACGGTATCTGCATATCCTTATATATAATTTGATAGTATCCGTATGTATGGTGTTTGCGTCAATACCCCGTATGTATGACGATGTAAGGTGTTTGCGTCAATACCCTGTATGTATGACTATGTAAGGTGTTTGCGTCAATACCTTGACTCAATTCAAGTTAGAATCATGCAATGGGACTCTGCCTCTGTAGTTAGAACATAACGTGGCAAACGTTAGCATGATCGGCTAAGAATGTTCGAATGCTACAGTAACACCGCTGGACGGCCGAGTATAGTAAGTCGGTGTTGGTTCGAGCAGATAACAGTAAGTTAGATGTTTTAAAATGTGTTATTGAATCAAACCGACATATACGAACTGGAAGAGAATGCCCAAGTTCAGGAGCACTATGAGAGACGCTCCAGCTTCCATAGAACAGCTGCAGATGAGGATCTGAGTGAGCGAGAGGGGTGTCAGTCTGTAGGACAGGGGTGTCCACACTTTTATGGCTTGCGAGCCACTTTTAAAATGACTAGGTCGAAATGACCAACCTACATTAAAAATGATATATATATATATATATATATACACTCACCTAAAGGATTATTAGGAACACCTGTTCAATTTCTCATTAATGCAATTATCTAATCAACCAATCACATGGCAGTTGCTTCAATGCATTTATGGGTGTGGTCCTGGTCAAGACATACTCCTGAACTCCAAACTGAATGTCAGAATGGGAAAGAAAGGTGATTTAAGCAATTTTGAGCGTGGCATGGTTGTTGGTGCCGGACGGGCCGGTCTGAGTATTTCACAATCTGCTCAGTTACTGGGATTTTCACGCACAACCATTTCTAGGGTTTACAAAGAATGGTGTGAAAAGGGAAAACATCCAGTATGTGGCAGTCCTGTGGTAAAAATGCCTTGTTGATGCTAGAGGTCAGAGGAGAATGGGCCGACTGATTCAAGCTGATAGAAGAGCAACTTTGACTGAAATAACCATTCGTTACAACCGAGGTATGCAGCAAAGCATTTGTGAAGCCACAACACGCACAACCTTGAGGCGGATGGGCTACAACAGCAGAAGACCCCAGCGGGTACCACTCATCTCCACTACAAATAGGAAAAAGAGGCTACAATTTGCACAAGCTCACCAAAATTGGACAGTTGAAGACTGGAAAAATGTTGCCTGGTCTGATGAGTCTCGATTTCTGTTGAGACACATTCAAATGGTAGAGTCAGAATTTGGCGTAAACAGAATGAGAACATGGATCCATCATGCCTTGTTACCACTGTGCAGGCTGGTGGTGGTGGTGTAATGGTGTGGGGGATGTTTTCTTGGCACACTTTAGGCCCCTTAGTGCCAATTGGGCATCGTTTAAATGCCACGGACTACCTGAGCATTGTTTCTGACCATGTCCATCCCTTCATGACCACCATGTACCCATCCTCTGATGGCTACTTCCAGCAGGATAATGCACCATGTCACAAAGCTCGAATCATTTCAAATTGGTTTCTTGAACATGACAATGAGTTCACTGTACTAAAAAGGCCCCCACAGTCACCAGATCTCAACCCAATAGAGCATCTTTAGGATGTGGTGGAACGGGAGCTTCGTGCCCTGGATGTACATCCCACAAATCTCCATCAACTGCAAGATGCTATCCTATCAATATGGGCCAACATTTCTAAAGAATGCTTTCAGCACCTTGTTGAATCAATGCCACGTAGAATTAAGGCAGTTCTGAAGGCGAAAGGGGTCAAACACCGTATTAGTATGGTGTTCCTAATAATCCTTTAGGTGAGTGTGTGTATATATATATATATATATATATATATATATATATATATATATATATATATATACACACATACAGTGGTGTGAAAATCTATTTGCCCCCTTCCTGATTTCTTATTCTTTTGCATGTTTGTCACACAAAATGTTTCTGATCATCAAACACATTTAACCATTAGTCAAATATAACACAAGTAAACACAAAATGCAGTTTTGAATGATGGTTTTATTATTTAGGGAGAAAAAATCCAAACCTACATGGCCCTGTGTGAAAAAGTAATTGCCCCCTTGTTAAAAAATAACCTAACTGTGGTGTATCACACCCGAGTTCAATTTCTGTAGCCACCCCAAGGCCTGATTACTGCCACACCAGTTTCAATCAAGAAATCACTTAAATAGGAGCTGCCTGACACAGAGAAGTAGACCAAAAGCACCTCAAAAGCTAGACATCATGCCAAGATCCAAAGAAATTCAGGAACAAATGAGAACAGAAGTAATTGAGATCTATCAGTCTGGTAAAGGTTATAAAGCCATTTCTAAAGCTTTGGGACTCCAGCGAACCACAGTGAGAACCATTATCCACAAATGGCAAAAACATGGAACAGTGGTGAACCTTCCCAGGAGTGGCCGGCCGACCAAAATTACCCCAAGAGCGCAGAGGCGACTCATCCGAGAGGTCACAAAGACCCCAGGACAACGTCTAAAGAACTGCAGGTCTCACTTGCCTCAATTAAGGTCAGTGTTCACGACTCTACCATAAGAAAGAGACTGGGCAAAAACGGCCTGCATGGCAGATTTCCAAGACGCAAACCACTGTTAAGCAAAATGAACAGTAGGGCTCGTCTCAATTTTGCTAAGAAAAATCTCAATGATTGCCAAGACTTTTGGGAAAATACCTTGTGGACTGATGAGGCAAAAGTTGAACTTTTTGGAAGGCAAATGTCCCGTTACATCTGGCGTAAAAGGAACACAGCATTTCAGAAAAAGATCATCATACCAACAGTAAAATATGGTGGTGGTAGTGTGATGGTCTGGGGTTGTTTTGCTGCTTCAGGACCTGGAAGGCTTGCTGTAATAGATGGACCATGAATTCTACTGTCTACCAAAAAATCCTGAAGGAGAATGTCCGGCCATCTGTTCGTCAACTCAAGCTGAAGTGATCTTGGGTGCTGCAACAGGACAATGACCCAAAACACACCAGCAAATCCACCTCTGAATGGCTGAAGAAAAACAAAATGAAGACTTTGGAGTAGACTAGTCAAAGTCCTGACCTGAATCCAATTGAGATGCTATAGCATGACCTTAAAAAGGTGGTTCATGCTAGAAAACCCTCAAATAAAGCTGAATTACAACAATTCTGCAAAGATGAGTGGGCCAAAATTCCTCCAGAGCGCTGTAAAAGACTCATTGCAAGTTTTCGCAAATGCTTGATTGCAGTTATTGCTGCTAAGGGTGGCCCAACCAGTTATTAGGTTCAGGGGGCAATTACTTTTTCACACAGGGCCATGTAGGTTTGGATTTTTTTTTTCTCTCTAAATAATAAAAACCATCATTTAAAAACTGCATTTTGTGTTTACTTGTGTTATATTTGACTAATGGTTAAATGTGTTTGATGATCAGAAACATTTTGTGTGACAAACATGAAAAAGAATAAGAAATCAGGAAGGGGGCAAATAGTTTTTCACACCACTGTGTGTGTGTGTGTGTATATATATATTATATATATATATATATATATATATATACACACACTAGCAAAATACCCACGCTTCGCAGCAGAGAAGTAGTGCGTTAAAGAAGTTATGAAAAAGAAAAGGAAACATTTTAAAAATAACGTAACATGATTGTCAATGTAATTGTTTTGTCACTGTTATGAGTGATGCTGTCATCAAGGATTTGATCATCATTATTTCTTTCAATCAGTTTTGTATCTGGAGGATGTGTTGTGATCAAGTTACATTCCGTGTTTGTCAACCGTTGTAAAGATAACAGGTTTCATTCATCGAAGTGTTCACTACCCAAATACTCGTGAATCTAAGATGTTTAACAGGTATTCCCGGTATTAACTTGTGGATTTGCCTGTGAATATTTAGCGGCAGCATGTGTATGAACTTGTGGAATTGCCTGCGAGTATTTAGCAGCAGTGTCTCTATTAACTTGTGGATCTGCCTGCGAGTACTTAACGACAGCATCTCTATGAATTTGTGGATTTGTCTGTGAGTATTTAGCGACTGCGCGTCTATTAACTTGTGGATTTTTCTGCGAGTATGTGGCGGCAGCACCACACAGTTGTTTAGGTCTAGCTGTATCAGAAAATGTACCACAACGTCTGACATGCCTCCTTTTTACTGTTTTCTCACAGCTTGGACTGCTGCTGTCATAATCGGTTTGAGTTTCATGGTTTGTTTCAATTACGTTATTATTTGCAGGACTTGTGTTGAAGTGACATTGGGCATCTTGTCAAGCGTTGTAAGCATACAACCAGTTTCATCGATAACTTTGCATCCAGCTTTTGAGAGTTGAAAGATTCATAAACATCAAAGTGTCCACTACTCAAATGGTCACCTGTGAATCTAAGAAGTTTAAGAGGCATTGGCATTTCTCCAAAGGTGTAAAATATTTGGCCATTTCAGTAAACTTGAAAGCGACAACTGAACAATTCAGCGGCAGCCATCAACTCACATGCAGAACCATAGGTGAAGGGCTTAAGCATTTCACTCTTATAGTGCCCCTGTGTAGTAAAATTATCTCCTGTACCATCATCAGTCCACACCTTGAACCTGTCCCAGTCATTCAATACATAAGGCCCAATGTTCCTGTAAGGTATCAATGCATGGATACCACTCGGTAAGTGACAGTTCTTTGATCGATGTTGATCACCTCGATAGACATGTTAATGGGGGTACGGTTGGAATGGTAAAGGAAATGGGTACCTGAACAGTAAAATAAGTCTAAAATACCTACACAATAACTACAATCGTAATAAACGAACAATAAAATAACGGAGAAGCTGTGGATAAAATAAAAAGGCTGCAGTTATCAGCAGGGAGACATAAATACCGTGGCGAAGCAAGGAAGGGAATGAAGAGACCGGAGCGATGGACAGCCTTATATAGGCAGCCAGCCAATTACGTGGGAGGCGTGGAGATGGGGGACGCAATATAGGCAGGCAGCCAAGTACGTGGGAGGCGTGGGGATGGGGGACGCAATGCCGCCTCAAACGCCGACCGAGCTGCAGGCTATGGACGTATATATGTACGTAAGTAGGATTCAGTTATGACCTTTATGCGTAGAACTTCGAAATGAAGCCTGCTTAACTTTTGTAAGTAACCTGTAAGGAATGAGCCTGCCAAATTTCAGCCTTCTACCTACACGGGAAGTTGGAGAATTAGTGATGAGTGAGTCAGTGAGGGCTTTGCCTTTTATTAGTATACTAGCAAAATACCCGTGCTTCGCAGCGGCAAAGTACTGCTTTTAAATTTTTTTTCAGAACAAAAGTAAACCTTTTTAAACTGAGGGAAAATATACCCATAATTATTTGTTAAGGATCTCTTTGTATACCACGCTGTCAGTTCAGCACTCCGGTTGTAATATGACCAAGCTGTGCAAGCTTACACTTGAGCATGCAACGTACAGTTGGCCATGTGAAAAGCAATCTTGCCTGAGACTTATTGTCATCGCGAAGCAGAGCCTTCCTGGAAATTGGAGGCATTTGAATTGAAATGGGAGATCAGAGGGTATAACGGGGATGCAAGGAAAAAAAACTCTCTCCCCTGAGCAACTGCCAGTAAAAATAGTTGCCTCAATTAGGTTCTTTTGCAGACACATGGCCTGAAGTCTTGTGCTGTTTTAAAGGTTCGGTGGCTATAAGTTTTTCAGTAACATTACTGGTGTCCCAACCTTCAAAATTAAAATATGCTCAGGAGTGCCTGGAGGATTCAGAGTGTGGAGAGACTCTAGCGACAGCGTGTCTATTAACTTGTGGATTTTTCTGTGAGTATTTGGCGGCAGCGTCACAAAGTTGTTTCCGCAAGACCGCGTTAGCTGCGGAGCTCAGCTCGGAGCGAAATGAAGTGAATGAAATGAGGTGAATGGGAGGGGAGATGATGACGTGACTCCCCCACCCGCCTTAACTCTCCATCCCTCCACAAACACAGTCTCTTGGCATGACAAACGCCAGCGCAGTGTGTCTATGAACTTAATTTAAAGTTAAGCTTTACACCTTGCTTTCCTGTTTGTTTGCATAAGCACAGTCCTTCACCAGCAATTTTAACTCTGTTACAGCAATTTCAACTCTGTTACAAAGTGATCAAAAGTCTCGTTTATACCCTGCGTCTTCTCATTAAACTTGTATCTCGCGAATATCGTATTCGTCGTAGGCATGAGAAACGCCAGCGGCAGCGTGTCTATGAACTTAATTTAAACTTAAGCTTTACACCGTGCTTTCCTATTGATATGTCCTCAAAGGCTTGTTCAGCTTCAGAGGGTTGTTCCTCTCTTACTGCATCAATAAACAGCTCGTCTTCCTCTTTATCTGAGACATAACACACTGCATGCACGGGTTTACCTTTCCCAGTCCTGCAAAGTATAGCGAATTGGTTCAATTTACCACATTTTTTACACTCTCTTCCTTTACCTGGACATTGACTTTTTCCACTGTGAGCTTTGTTTCCGCAGTAGCAGCACTTATGAATATGCTTGTATGCGTCACTCGCTTCATATTCTTTTGCTGCCTTCTCAATTGTGTAATGCGTTTTTTGTTCAGCGCTCTTTGGAGCTCTTGCTTGTTCTCTGCATACTGCGTTCACAGTCAGTTCATGTGAGCTGCTCGGAGTACATGCATCGAAGGTTCTCAGCTGTGCTTGTGCTATCTCGTGTGATCTTGCGATGTCCACTTAAAAGTTTCTCTCGCACTTTCGCTGAGTTTGTGCCAAACACTAGTCTATCCCTGACCATCTCATCTTCGTTTGCATAAGCAGAGTCCTTCCCCTGCAAATATTTAGCAGCAGCGTGTCTATTGGATTGCTGCTGACGGACAGCCTTATATGGGCAGGCACTCAATTACGTGGGAGGCGTGATGATGCGGGGATAACAATTAAATACATTTATGGTCACTACAGTATTTGGATTTAATAATCGTCATGTGGGAAAAGGCTGACTCGCATAAATAAGTAGAGCAGAATAATGCCGTCAAAGAGCTTTTTAATTCACCAGAGTGAAAAATGATGGCTGTCCGATTAAATGCAATTTTAGTTCCCTCTCCTTTCTCTTTCTCAGATCGCTTTTTGGAAGGACGTCAGTTTCGTAGTTTTTATTAACAGTTCGAAAGTGCCTTTCCACATTTTCTTTCTTTGGAATAGCAATGATAAGATTGACAGATCAGACAAATGCACTTTGACTGTGACATTGAGAAAAAAATCGACTTCCAATTCAAAAGCCCATACCCTCCCCAAACAATTTTTTTTTTTTATATCCCTTCTTTAGTCAATATAAATTGGAAGGCTAACTAGATCACAGCTGGAGTTTTGCAGTAGCTTGCGCGTTTGATCGTGTGTGCAGGATGACCAGTGTGTTTGAAGAAAAGAGATCTCAGACTGGCCGCCCTGTATGTCAATCAAGTGGCAAATGCCATTGGGAGGATATATGATAGACTAACGTTTAAAAAAAATTGTTTTTTGAATGCAACGCGATCTACCTGCACTATCTTTGCGATCTACCAGTCGATCACGATCGACGCATTGGGCACCCCTGCTGAAGGAGATCAGTGAGGTTGTGGAGACCTTTAAATGTTAGTGGCATTTTGTATTGTATTCTGTAGTTAACAGGGAGCCACGGAAGCTGAGAGAGAATCGGTGTAATATGTTCAGTGGATTTAGAACAGCAGGTTATTATCCTGGCAGCAGAATTTTGAAGAAGTTGTAAGCAGTGGATAAGTTTTTGTAGGATGCCAGATAGAATAGCATTACAGTGATCTATACGTGAGGTGACTCAGGCATCAATCAATACTTCAGTACTGTGTTGCGCAAGAACAGGAAGAAGTCTAGAAATGTTTTGGAGATGGAAGGCAGTCCGCGAAATGTTACTTACATGGGAGGAATTATTTAATAATAATAATAACAAATATTATTATTTAATAACTGCCTTTATTAGTGTATAAATAGATATAAATAATTACATTTAAACGATTCGCCAAAATCTGTTGTGTGTAAATGATACTGTTTTAAATGTTATTGTTTTTTCATCAGAAAACCCAGTTTCCACATCTATGTGTATTAGTTTAAATGACACTTTTACCACTCGCAATAGGGCGGATGCGCTGACGTATTGTGTCAACTGGGCAACACAGTGAATGCGGTGTCTATCTGTATGTGTCTATGATTTGTTTGCTTTCCGACATAGTGTAATAAGTAAATTCATCTCACTGTGGTGAGTATGCCATACGTAATACCATGCAACACATTATATTTCTCTTGTTTTACGCGAATATACCCATGCCACCAAAAAAAGGCGTACAATTCCACGGTCCACTTCAGATGCCAGAGAAAAGTCTATTTTAAGGGCGTCTCAAACGCCACAGCAGACACAATCCAAAGTAAAGGAACTTACAATAAAATGTGAATCAGAAAACTGTTTGTTCTATTTCTATGTTCTGTTTCTTTCATTTGGGAAATTCACCAGTTATAGATTTCCGGGCAACATCGGGTACTCCTGCTAGTTACAAATAAGTAAGTTGGTGTTGTGGAGTGAAATTTTGCACATAAGTCGATAAATATTTTGTATGTCTTTATTTGTACGGTAAAGTACCCCCACCCCCTTTTAGGACTATGTCTCTTTGTAATTTCACGGCAGTATTGGGGGAAGTGCCTCAAACCAGTTTGGAAAATGATTCTCTGCAGGACTTTCTCAATTAATCCCCACAGGAAAGCCAGACTGCATAACTGGAAAACATCAGCTCAACAAATGGTTCTTAGGGCAGGTGTGAAAGTTACGTGTGCTCCATTGGCCTAAAGTTAACTGAAACCATTAAGTTCCATGACACCCTATTGGCTGTAGGGTTTGGACAGAGAATATATAAATTTGCTTGCTCTACCCCTCCCTCCCTCTCTCTTATAAATATCACATTGAAGAAGCCTCTCTCTGTCACACCACTGCCATGAGGAGCCCAGCTTGGCAGCCATATTCAGACAGGCAAGTGGCCTGTTCTAAAGAAAGCTAACCAAAAATGAACTAGAGACACTTAAACTACAAGTTTGTGTGCCACCTGAAGCTATACATCAGCATTTATCAGGTTGTATGGTTGCCAATATTCAAATGTACTTTGCGTATTGTTATTATATATGATTATTATCAAAAACATATTATTTAAAGTGTAACAAACTTCTATTTCACTTTTACTACACCTAATTGCCTGAGGTTATAAATGTAGAAGGGGAGGTGGGGAGAAGTTATGGTGCAATACCTTATAAACAGTGGTAAATCTGTGATATTTGAGGCATTCTGACAAGGGCTACACATTAATAATACAAAGGGGAAAATAGAGTAATATATCACTGTACCAAGACAAAAGAGTTGGAAAATTAATAACCTAATCTTAATGCTATTGTATATTATTTTCCAGCAATGTTTCTCAATCATTTTTGTCCAAGGCTGTTATTCATAATATGCAGAGATAATGGCCAGTAGAATAAAATAAAATCTGCTCATACATAAAGCGTGCTTCAGAAAACTAAGTTACTTTACAAGAGTGCCATAAATAATGAAGAATCCCTCAACAATGGCTTACCTTTGGAGCTTCTACTGCAGTATATGTTGCACCTGGAGGGACCTGGTAACCTTCAGTATACAGCTTGAAATGATGAATTAATGATTCCATAGAGTTCTGCAAAAATGTAAATGAAAATGTCATGTAAAAAGCATTATTGAGCATTACCATTCAGCACTTCATATCCATTTTCAGCACATATACATACACATATACATATACATATATACATCTTCCAAAAGATCATATCAAGACTTTGTTAAATGGTGCGACAAACCACTTACATCTTAACACCAGCAAAACCAAGGAGCTGGTGGTGGATTTTAGGAGGCCCAGGCCCCTCGTGGACCCTGTGATCATCAGAGGTGACTGTGTGCAGAGGGTGCAGACCTATAAATATCTGGGAGTGCAGCTGGATGACAAATTGGACTGGACTGCCAATACTGATGCTCTATGTAAGAAAGGTCAGAGCAGACTATACTTTCTGAGAAGGTTGGCATCCTTCAACATCTGCAGTAAGATACCAGACAGTTGTGGCGAGTGCCCTCTTCTACGCGGTGGTGTGCTAGGGTGGCAGCATAAAGATGAAAGACGCCTCACACCTGGACAAACTTGTTAAGGCGGCAGGCTCTATTGTAGGAGTAAAGTTGGACAGTTTAGCATCTATGGCAGAGCGACGGGCACTAAGCAAACTCCTGTCAATCATGAAGAATCCACTGCATCCACTGAACAGTGTCATCTCCAGGCAGAGGAGTAGCTTCAGTGACAGACTTTTGTCACTGTCTTGCTCCACTGACAGACTGAGGAGATCGTTCCTCCCCCACACTATGCGACTCTTCAATTCCACCCGGGGGAGTAAATGCTAACATTACTCAAAGTTATTGTTTGCTTTTTCATTTTTATTACTATTTAATTTAATGTTTCTTTGTATCAGTATACTGCTGCTGGATTATGTGAATTTCCTCTTGGGATTAATAAAGTATCTATCTATCTATCACAGACAGAGAGAGAGAGAGAGAGAGAGATGTTGAAAATTATTGTACTGTTAAAAAGCTTTATAATAAAGTTAGCTGTATCAACGTCTAACATTTATGAGCAGACAGTTTAGGTCAATTAAATATACAAGTTTAAGGATTAGGTCTATATTTTTAAATCGTCATAATACAATTCTACTGTATAAAATGTATATACACATTAATAAATGGAAAAGGACTAACTGGAAAAAAACTATTATTAATTAAATCTCCGTAATTACTCTTAAAAATGACATAAATACCCCTCCTTAAACTGTCACCTTATCGTGGTGGAGCTATGTTGTCCTGGGCTTTATGCCCCTTGTAGGGCCACTCAAGGCAAACTGGTCCTAGGTGAGGGATGAGACAAAAGCGGTTCAACAAACCTCCAATGAAGAATAAAACTTGGACGCGTTTTCCCTTGCCGGGCGCTGGTCACGGGCCCCCTCTGGAGCCAGGCCTGGAGGTGGGGCTCGATGGCGGCGCCTGGTGGCGGGCCTGCACCCATGGGGCTCGGCGGGCACAGCCGAAGAGGTAACGTGGGTCCTCCTCCCCATGGGCTCAACACCTATGGGAGGAGCAAAGGAGGTTGGGTGCAGTGTGAGTTGGGTGGTGGCCGAAGGCGGGGACCTTGGCGGTCTGATCCTCGGCTACAGAAACTGGCTCTTGGGACGTGGAATGTCACCTCTCTGAAGGGAAGGAGCCTGAGCTAGTGCGAGGTCGAGAGGTTCGGCTAGATATAGTCGGACTCACCTCGCACAGCTTGGACTCTGGAACCAATCTCCTTGAGAGGGGCTGGACTCTCTACCACTCTGGAGTTGCCCCGGTGAGAGGCCGAGCAGGTGTGGGCATACGTATTGCCCCCTGACTCGGAGCCTGTGCATTGGGGCTTACCCCGGTGGACGAGAGGGTGGCATCCCTCCGCCTGGGGGGGGAAGGGTCCTGACTGTTTGTGTGTATGCGCCGAACAGCAGTTTGGAGTATCCACCCTTTTGGAGTCTCTGGAGGGTTGCTAGAGGGCATACCTTCTGGGGATTCCCTCGTTTTGCTGGGAGACTTCAATGCTCCGTGGGCAATGACAGTGAGACCTGGAAGGCGTGATTGGGAGGAATGGCCCCGATCTGAACCGAGCGGTGTTTTGTTATTGGACTTCTGTGCTCGTCACGGATTGTCCATAACGAACACCATGTTCAAGCATAAGGGTGTTCATATGTGCACTTGGCACCAGGACACCCTAGGCCTCAGGTCGATGATCGACTTTGTGGTGGTGTGTGGACTTGCGGCCATATGTCTTGGACACTTTCGGGTGAAGAGAGGCGGAGCTGTCAACTGATCACCACCTGGTGGTGAGTTGGCTTTGATGGTGGGGAAGATGCGGTCAGACCTGGTAGGCCCAAGCGTGTTGTGAGGGTCTGCTGGGAACGGCTGGCAGAGTCCCCTGTCAGAAGTAGCTTCAACTCCCACCTCCGGCAGAACTTCAACCCGTCCGAGGGAGGTGGGGACATTGAGTCGAATGGGCCATGTTCCGTGCCTCTATTGTTGAGGGGCTGACGGAGCTGTGGCCGCAAGGTGTCGTGGCGGCAATCCCGAACCCGTTGGTGGACACGGCGGTGAGGATGCCGTCAAGCTGAAGAAGAGTCCTATAGGACTTTTTGTCCTGTGGGTCTCTGGAGGCAGCTGATAGGTACCGGCAGGCCAAGCGGAAGCGGCCGGTTGTTGCTGAGGCAAAACTTCGGGCATGGGAGGAGTTTGGAGGCCATGGAGAGCGACTTTGGACGGCTTCGAGGAGATTCTGGTCCACCGTCCGGCGTCTCAGGAGGGAAGCAGTGCAGTGTCAACACCGTATATGGTGGGGATGGTGCGCTGCTGACCTCGACTTCGGGCGTTGTGGGTCGGTGGGAGGAGTACTTGAAGACCTCCTCAATCCCACTAACATGCCTTCCAATGAGGAAGCAGAGCCTGGGGACTCTGAGGTGGGCTCTCCCATCTCTGGGACTGAAGTCACCGAGGTGGTCAAAAACTCCTTGGTGGCAGGGCCCGGGGTGGATGAGATCGCCGGAGTTCCTTAAGGCTCTGGATGTTGTAGGACTGTCTTGGTTGACGTCTCTGCAACATCGCATGGACATCGGGACAGTGCCTCTGGATTGGCAGACCGGGGTGGTGGTCCCCTCTTTAAAAGGGGACGGAGGGTGTGTTCCAACTATAGAGGGATCACACTCCTCAGCCTCCCTGGAAAAGTCTATTCGGGGTTCTGGAGAGGAGGGTCCGTCGGATAGTGAACCTCGGATTCAGGAGGAACAGTGTGGTTTTAGTCCTGGTGGCGGAACAGTGGACCAGCTCTTCACCCTTAGCAGAGTCCTGGAGGGTGCATGGGAGTTTGCCCGACCGGTCTACATGTGTTTTGTGGACTTGGAAAAGGCATTGACCGTGTCCCTCGGGAATCCTGTGGGGGTGCTCGGGAGTATGGGGTACGGACCCCTGATAAGAGCTGTTCGGTCTCTGTACAACGGTGTCAGAGCTTGGTCCGCATTGCGGCAGTAAGTCGAGCCCGTTTCCAGTGAGAGTTGGACTCCGCCAGGGCTGCCCTTTGTCACCGATTCTGTTCATAACTTTTATGGACAGAATTTCTAAGCGCAACCAGGGTGTTGAAGGGGTCGGTTTGGTGGACTCAGGATTGGGTCACTGCTTTTGCAGATGATGTTGTCCTGTTTGCTTCATCAGGCCGTGATCTTCAGCTCTCTCTGGATCGGTTCGCAGCTGAGTGTGAAGCGGCTGGGATGAGAATCGGCACCTCCAAATCCGAGCATGGTCCTCAGCGGAAAAGGGTGGAGTGCCCTCTCAGGGTTGGGGAGAGATCCTGCCCCAAGTGGAGGAGTTCAAGTATCTGGGGTCTTGTTCACGAGTGAGGGAAGAATGGGCGTGAGATGACAGGCGGATCGGTGCGGCATCCGCAGTGATGCGGGCTCTGTATCGGTCTGTCGTGGTGAAAAAGGAGCTGAGCCATAAGGCAAAGCTCTCAATTTACCAGTCGATCTACACTCCTACCCTCACCTATGGTCATGAGCTATGGGTAGTGACGAAAGAAAGATGAATACAAGCGGCTGAAATGAGTTTCCTCCGCAGGGTGTCTGGGCTTTCCCTTAAAAATAGGGTGAGAAGCTCAGTCATCCGGGAGGGGCTCAGAGTAGAGCCGCTGCTCTTCCGCATCGAGAGGAGTCAGATGAGGTGGCTCGGGCATCTGAACAGGATGCCTCCTGGACGCCTCCCTGGTGAGGTGTTCGGGCACGTCCAACGGGAGGAGGCCCGGGGAAGACCCAGGACACGCTGGAGGGACTATGTCTCCCGGCTGGCCTGGGAGCATTTGGGATTCTGCCGGAAGAGCTGGAAGAAGTGGCCGGGGAGAGGGAAGTCTGGGCCTCTCTGCTTAAGCTGCTGCCCCTGCGACCCGACCTCGGATAAGCGGAAGAGTATGGATGGATGGATAAATACCTGAAACTTCAGTATAAAAATGTAAAACATGTTCTTCTCACGGATTTAATTGTTGGGATAAAAGTGCATTGCTATCATTATCTTTTTATCATGACCTTGGTTAACCTAAGAAATTGCGATTTTGGGGCTGGAAGATCTAATATAAACAGGGCAGTTACACTGAAATTATACAGTGCATCTGGAAAGTATTCACAGCGCATCACTTTTTCCACATTTTGTTATGTTACAGCCTTATTCCAAAATGGATTAAATTCATTTTTTTCCTCAGAATTCTACACACAACACCCCATAATGACAATGTGAAGAAAGTTTACTTGAGGTTTTTGCAAATTTATTAAAAATAAAAAAAACTGAAAAATTACATGTACGTAAGTATTCACAGCCTTAGCCCAATACTTTGTCGATGCACCTTTGGCAGCAATGACAACCTCAAGTCTTTTTGAATATGATGCCACAAGCTTGGGACACCTATCCTTGGCCAGTTTTGCCTATTCCTCTTTGCAGCACCTCTCAAGCTCCATCAGGTTGAATGAGAAGTGTCGGTGCTCAGCCATTTTAAGATCTCTCCAGAGATGTTCAAACAGATTCAAGTCTGGCCTCTGGCTGGGCCACTCAAGGACATTCAAAGACTTGTCCTGAGGCCACTCCTTTGATAACTTGGCTGTGTGCTTAGGGTAGTTGTCCTGCTGAAAGATGAACCGTCAAGGTCAAGAGTGCTTTGGAGCAGGTTTTCATCCAGGATGTCTCTGTACATTGCTCCAGTCACCTTTCCCTTTATTCTGACTAGTCTCCCAGTTCCTGCCGCTGAAAATCATCCCCACAGCATGATGTTGCCACCACCATGCTTCACCGTAGGGATGGTATTGGCCTGGTGATGGCGGTGCCTGGTTTCCTCCAAACGTGACGCCTGGCATTCACACCAAAGAGTTCAATCTTTGTCTCATTAGACCAGAGAATTTTGTTTCTCATGGTCCGAGAGTCCTTCAGGTGCCTTTTGGCAACTCCAGGCGGGCTGCTATGTGCCTTTTACTAAGGAGTGGCTACCGTCTGGCCACTCTACCATACAGACCTGATTGGTGGATTGCTGCAGAGATGGTTGTCCTTCTGGAAGGTTCTCCTCTCTCCACAGAGGACTTCTGGAGCTCTGACAGAGTGACCATCGGGTTCTTGGTCACCTCCCTGACTAAGGTCCTTCTCCCCCGATCGCTCAGTTTAGATGGCCAGCCAGCTCTAGGAAGAGTCCTGGTGGTTTCAAACTTCTTCCACTTACGGATGATAGAGGCCACTGTGCTCATTGGGACCTTCAAAGCAGCAGAAATGTTTCTGTAACCTTCCCCAGATTTGTGCCTTGAGACAATCCTGCCTCAGAGATCTACAGACAACTCCTTTGACTTCATGCTTGGTATGTGCTCTGACATGAACTGTCAACTGTGGGACCTTATATAGACAGGTGTGTGACTTACCACATTTACCACAGGTGGACTCCAATTAAGCTGCAGAAACATCTCAAGGATGATCAGGGGAAACAGGATGCACCTGAGCTCAATTTTAAGCTTCATGGCAAAGGCTGTTAATACTTATGTACATGTGCTTTCTCACTTTTTTTATTTTTAATAAATTTGCAAAAATTTCAAGTAAACTTTTTTTTAACATTGTCATTTTGAGGTGTTGTGTGTAGAATTTTGAGGAAAAAATTAATTTAATCCATTTTGGAATAAGGCTGTAACATAACAAAATGTGGAAAAAGTGATGCGCTGTGAATACTGTCTGGATGCACTGTATGTTGCTATATGGTTAAGAATGAGTAGAATAAAAAAATGTTTTGGAAGAGAAAATTGAAAAATTCAGATTAGAAAGGTAGTACAAAAATAACAAAATTAAAACAAACTTTAAAAACACTATTTAGTGGTTTACATTAAGGTATATATTGTGCCTTCTAACCCCTAGGTATCTTCTCTTCTTTCTTTCTTTCCTCTTCCATTAGTTTTGTTGCTGATGATGAGGTCACAAAAAGCCTCTAATTCCATTCTTTCTGTGGCCAGATCCACTGCCTGTATAATACTAAGATTGCATTTTTCAGCCTTAAATAATTTTGCTCCATCTTATATTTTGGAATGTCATGCACCTTACACTCCAAATCGTAACCTTAGGTTTTTAAATGAGTGTCTACTTAGAATTCCAAGAGCTAAACTTAAAAGAAATGGTGAGATGGCCTTCTGCTGTTATGCACCTAAAATCTGGAATAGCTTTCCAATAGGAATTCACCAGGCTAATACAGTGGAGCACTGTAAAACACTGCTGAAAACACATTAGTTTAACATGGCTTTCTCATAGCTTCATCTTAGTTAAATCCTGATGCTTTACATATTCAATTAATTATCATTATTATTCATGGTGGCTCCAAAATCCATACTAACCCCTACTTTCTCTTCTGTTCCTTTTCTGGTTTTCCTGTGGTGGCGATCTGCACCACCACCGCCTAATCAAAGCACCGTGATGTCCTTACATTGATGGATGACCATCATCATCAAAGTCTTACATGAGAACCCTTAATGCAATGAGGACTGATTGAGGTCATTTATGTTAGGTAGAATGAAAATGTGCTATATAAATAAATGTTGTTGTTTCGAGGTCCTCTCTAAACAACAACAACAACATTTATTTATATAGCACATTTTCATACAAACAGTAGCTCAAAGTGCTTTACATATTAAAGAATAGAAAAATGAAAGACATAATTATAAAAATAAATCAACATTAACATGAATAAGAGTAAGGTTCAATGGCCAGGGGACAGAAAAAACAAAAACTCCAGGCGGCTGGAGAAAAATAAAATCTGTAGGGATTCCAGACCATGAGACCGCCCAGTCCCCTCTGGGCATTCTACCTAACATCAATGAAACAGTCCTCTTTGGATTTAGGATTCTCACGGAAGGGCTTGATGATGATGATGGTCACGTAGACTTCTTCCTTTTAATCCGTCCATCATTGTTGGAGCATCATGAAGCTTTGAGTAGGTGGAGGTGGCGCAGGCCACCACCACAAAAAACGGAAAAGAAACAGAAAAGAGAGTAGGGGTCAGTACCGATTTTAGAGCCACCATGAATAGTTGTTATGATGAATTGAACATACAGAGTATCAGGATTAAGTTAAATTACGATTAAAATGAAGTTATAAAAAGGCCATGTTAAAGTAATGTGTTTTCAGCAGTGTTTTAAAGTGCTCTACTGTATCAGCCTGGCGAATTCCTATTGGCAGGCTATTCCAGATTTTCAGTGCATAACAGCAGAAGGCCTTCAGTGTTTTCCATTGTCTTCCTCGTTCTTTTCCTTGTAATGTGGCAGTGCATAACCCTTGATGGCAACCTTCTTCCATTCATTCTGGTAACATGTCCAAACCACAGGAGTCGTTGTTTAATGTTTCTTCCTGCTTCTGTGTGTTTCGTATGTTGGTATTCTGTGTAGCCTGGTTACTTGCAGGATTTTTGTAGCCAGTTCATTTCTGCAGCTTGTATTCTGCGTTTGACTCCTTTCCACAGGCAACCGCATTCAGGGCCATACATCATAACTGGAATTACCAGGATTTCATACATTTTGACTTTTGTTTTGATTGCTATACTTTCGGATTTCCATAATTTGTTTTGTTTTACAAAGACTGCAGAGGCAAGTCCAATTCTTCTTTTGTCATCTGCCATACTGCATCTATCCTGTGTTAGCAAGCCACCCAAATCAACATATTTAGCTGTTCTAAATATTCTCATCTCTTCTTTATTTTTAGCTGCTGTTGCTTAATGGACTTGCTTGCTATCATTGTCTTAGTTTTCGATTTGTTGATCAGTAGTCTGTATCTCCTGCTGGTCACGTTCACTTTCTCTGTGAGCTCTTGCAGCCGATTTTTAGTTTCAGTGATGAGATTGATGTTGACAGCAAATCTGAGGTTATTTACCACCTCACTGCTGACCTTTACACCTGCCTCTGTGTCTACCAGGGCCTCCTGTATGATGCTTTCCAGAGGAAGGTTGATCAGGTACAGTGACAAGTTACAGCCTTGTCTCACTCTGATGGTCACATGGAACCAGTCTGTGAGCTCCCTGTCAACATGAACTCTGCTAAGTGATTTACTATACATGTCTTTGAGCACTTAGATTAAGTGTTCTGGTATTCCATATGTTCGCACAACTTGACAGAGCCCCTTTTGCCAAACACTGTCAAAAAATTGTTTGAAGCCTATAATGCTCTTCCAAGAAAACTGTTTCTACATATTGTTTTAGCGATTTTTGTAACATCCTTGTATAGACTTTCCTTGGAACACTCAGCAGACCGATCCCTCAATAGATACTGCCGTCTTTTTTGTCATCTTTCTTGTATATTGGCACAATGACCGTTTTATATTACTCTTTTGGACAATTTTTCCTCTGCATATATTTTGTTGTACAGTGTGTATAGAGCCAGTAATACAGAGCTCTGTTCACCAGTTTGTATCTTTTCGGATGTGACGTTATTTACTCCTGGTGCCTTCCCCTTTTCCAATGCCTTAACTGCCACTTTTACCTTACGTTCAAGAAGGTTCTCCATTGTTAGGCTCTCATTTCTTTTTTCCAGCTACATCTATCAGGTTCTGTGCCTTGTACAATTCATAAAAAGCGAACTTGTGGCCAAAAAAAGATGCCAGGCGTCCAGCTCTAAAATGACATATGAGCAAAGACAACTGAATGATTTGATTTGTTATTACACGTAAGAGTGGGAGTCAACCCGTTTTAACAAACAGCGTATTGCACTGATACGAAATAGCTGTGTGTGTATATATGTAGATATGTATGTATATGTATATATATGTTTATATATATGTGTGTGTGTATGTATGTATATATATATATATATATATATATATATATATATATATATGTATATGTGTGTGTATGTATGTGTGTGTATATATGTAGATATATATGTGTATATGTATAGATATGTGTATATATATATATATATATATATATATATATATATATATATATATATATATATATATATATATGACAACAACACTCATCACTCACAACAGTGACAAAACAATTACATTGACAATCAGGTTACGTTATTTTCAAAATGTTTCCTTTTCTTTCATTGCTTCTTTAACACACTGCTTCTCCGCTGCGGCCTTGGTATTTTTCTAGTATATATATATATATATATATATATATATAAAAATCCGTCAAATAGTTCTTTTCGTGAAAAGCGGACAGACATTGGATTTTATAGATAGATAGAGAGAGAAAAAAAAAACACTATGACTAGACAGATCTGTCTGCCAGGTGATGACTGATCCTCTCCCGGTAGGGTAGGGAAGCCAATGGATCATGATGATCTGTTACGCCCTTAGGTATCCATCCACCACCTACCCCCTGCATTGGCCAGCTATTTTGAGAATTAACAGGGGATGACCTGCGAGGGCCTGGCCATTGGAGGCAAAGGTCAATGGACCAAATGCGAAGTGGACAGGCTCAGCATGAACTCTGAAAATTGCTGTCTTGGAAACATTTGCCTGTACTGATGAAGTAACAACACACACTTGACTAATCACAAACATCGTGACGCCAACTGTCCCAAACATTTTAGTGCCCTGAGGTGCGGTGACCAATTAAAAAGTGTTGTAATTTCTTCATTGTGTGACAGAAATATGTGCAAATACCCTTAAATGAAAGTCTGCAACATGCACATTAATCATGTCTGACTTGTAATTTTAAACTATGGAGCAAAGGGGTAAATCAAGGAAAAATGAAGCTGTTATTAAGGCTAACAAAATGTTAGGTTATATTGCACAATGTATAAAGTCCAAGAAGGCTATGCTGAAACTTTATAATGCACAGGTTTGACCTCATGTGGATTACTGTAGTGCAGTAACAAAAAACGATATAGCAACAGTAGAAAAATTCCATAGAAGAGCATCTAGGCAAATTCCAGGATTACAGGAGATGAATTATGAGGAAAGATTAAAAGAGTTGAGCCGTTTCAGTTTAAGTAAAAGACTATTAAGACGAGGCGTGATATAAGTGTTTAAAATTATGAAGGAATTTAATAAAGTGGATCTAAACTGTTACTTTAAAATTTGTTCATGAAGAACATGGGGACACAATTGGAAACTTGTCAACACTAGAATTACCAGAGTCTACGAAAAAACGTGTAGATCTGGACCACCTTAAAACAGTTCTAACCTCTCCTTTGTTCTCTAAATGTGCCGATTAAAGGCAATCTGCAAGCAGCCGGCTATTCCATCCCCCCACCAACTTAGAATATGCACAAACTTCTCTCAGTTCATGCCTTGATGGATTATCTGGGAGTGTAGTGGAGTTTTAGAGTGGAAATAATAGATGGTTATTTGGAACACTGACTCTGGTAATTCTAGTGTTAAGGGTTTTGCACAAAGATTAGGATGGTTTACTTCTCGCAGAGAATCATGGATACATGGAAAAAGTTATGGGCTAAATGGTCTGTTCTCATCTAGATGGTTTTAATGTAAATAAAAATTAAGTGAAATAAGAGCAAAATATAAAAATAATTACATTTAATGAAGTATATGTATAAAGTATCTACATAAAGTTTCTGTAAAGCATCAAGTAAGCAAGTAATTTTATTTTTTAAAAACAATGTTTAAATTGTTAAGATATATAAATGCTAAAAGAAATGTACTGGTATTCTAGGAAACCTACATAACACAAGACATATTTACCTTCATTTCAGCCCTCTTAGGTGGAGCAACTTTGGCATCATCCACTTTGACTTCTCCCTCTGGGATTTTGTTCAGACATTGCAAAATGATACGCAAAGACTGACGCATTTCTTCTACCCGACACAGGTACCTGAGGGTCAAAAAAATAAATAAATACATCTTTAAATTTCTGCTTATTGTCAATATTTATGCACCTTCTAAGGCCAAAAAAACCTGGACTATAACTACTGCTTTGATAAAAGAAAACAATTAAATAACACTAAATCTTGACCAGAAAAACAAAATAGAGTAATACACTGTAAAGCTTTTAAACTACACTTCATCAGATATACAAAAACAATTCTGAAAAGGAAAACAAAAAATAAAAAAAGCATGTTCATCAACATGGAATGAAAAAAGAAAGGAATCAAAATATTACCTGTCGTAACAATCCCCTCTGCTTCCGATAGGAATATCAAATTCTACCTGATCATACACATCATATGGCTGAGATTTCCGAAGATCCCACTGGATTCCTGAACCTCGGAGCATCACCCCACTGAACAAAGAAGGAAACAAGTTTGTCACTGAAAATTGTTACTTTCTCGTATACGAAGTATTGTAATCTTCCAAAAATTCCATTTCGAAATTTTGATGAATCTCAACATTTTACCAATTTTGTAATTATGTCTCTGTGTCTGTCTGTGTGTGTGTGTGTGTTATGTAAACATGGTGACTTGAGTATGCTTTCACTTAGGTCAATCAAATTTTATATACAAGTATTAGGTACAAAATGTAGATTTTCACCAACTTTTATGCTATTTCCACTAACTAGAAGAAGTACTTTACCTTTTATTCATGCAGCGGCAGAGTCCGGTTTATTTAACTTTACTTCTATAATAATTATTCAATATATTAATTTGATTTTATTTGTTGATTGTTCTTTAATGTACATAATATAAAAATAATCATTGTTTTGCGATTTACTCATTAAACATCCATTCTCATATCTAGGGAAGACCACTTCTATTTATTTATTTTTTTTTTAAAAAACAACTGGTTGAAATTGTAAAATTTTACATTTGATCCAAGAAAAAAAGTATTACATGTTGATTAACCCCTATAATGGGGCCCTATTTTCAGTAGTCACTCTCCTAGTGGGGATTTTCAATCTGTCGATCGAAATGGTTGAATTTTGCTAGAATATTACAATATCTAATTGACATGCATTCTAAATTGTTGGATTAAAAACATTTTGAACTACAAACAAAATTAAATAAACAATTTTTTGCTAACAAACGGTTATGTGCGGAAGCATGGAGCAGCGCAGAGTGGAACATTGCAGTCTCTGCAGCAGTATATGGTTTCCTTCCTCTGCTTGTGTGACAAACACACAATACATCTCTTACGAGATATCTGCTCAGAATGCAAACATCTCTCTTATCCTTCCACTTCAAAGCCATCAACTTACTTCAGAATGCAGTGACAACTTCTCCCGATTTCAATTATTTTGTCAAAGATTTTGGCAGGTCCTTTCTGTTTGATCTTACTATTTCTACCCTATCAGCTTCCATCAATTTCAAAAAATTCATACACTAGTAATGGCCTAATCCTATAAGATAACTGATTCAGTAGCTTCTCCTCAAGTGTTAGCGCAATCCGCAACAGTTTTATAAAATTACGCACATCAACCCCTCCTATATCATTTACAAGTTCTGTATCTTTTCCCGTGTACATCATCATATTCCACACATATCCACTTTTTGCTTCACAAAGCTTATAGAGTATTCCATCCCAAAACAAACCCTGAGCAGGGTGCCAGCCCATGAAAGAGACATTCATCCACTAAAAATAACTGCCAAAACTAAATCCTTTTCCTTTAGAAATGTGACTGAGGACAAGTGAAAGAAAAAGTACTGTTAGGAGTTCTTTGGTCTCAAAACCACCATAAAACTTTCACCCAAGTAAAGGATGTCTGTATATCTGTCACTATGACCACAGAGTTAAAAATAAATAAATCACACTAGACGGCAGAACCACGCAGAGCACAGATCCGAAGGAATTGTATCCACAGACATTCCCTAAGGAGGGAAAAATCTTTTTATTAAGCACGTCTATAGATGCTCTCCCCGATTCAGCATCATCTTTGGAGTGTGTCTTTAGACGTGCTTCCCATTAAAGGGGTTACAACTGTGCAAGTAACAAACTATGCAAGTTCTCTATAGATGTGAAAATGACAACCCTGTGCACCTTTTTCTCACTAATACAGAGTTTCAAAATAATCCATTAACAAAGAAAAGCTGGAAAATTAATCTAAGAATCTGGTGCCGATCTTTTCTAACTTAACATGGACATAATGACACCTCATCTCCACCAGTGTTCAAGCTAATCTTTAACCAATTAAAAAGCTGTTAAAACTGAAGCAGGTAACTTGTGGCATGAAAACTACACACCTGAATTTAAGAATTAATGGAGTTATTTACTGGAAAAATGCATCAACCATTTAGAACATTTATATTGTAAATATAAAGCTGATAATAATACCACTGTCTACTGTGACAAAAATGCTGGGGAGAGGGTGAGCAACTTTAATTTTTTTCAGAGTAGTATCACAACAAGACAAATGTCCATACCGGATTAACAACGGGTTAACAACGACTGCCACCAGTACTATTAGCCAACAGGGTGCTGGCTGAATTTGGGCTACTGTTGGCCGAAAGAGTAGAACAGGGAGGAGACGTATCCGGAGGCAGGAGGAGAGGAGGAAAGTTAAGACAGTGGAACTGAGGGTAGGAACTAGGAATGTAGGCAGTATGATTGGTAAGGGGAAAGAGTTAGCAGATATAATGGAGAGAAGGAAGGTTGATATATTGTGCATACAAGAGACTAAAAGGAAGGTGAGTAAGGCCAGGTGGATTGCAGGTGGATTCAAATTGTTCTATCATGGTGTGGATGGGAGGAAAAATGGGGTAGGAGTTATTCTGAAGGAACAGTATGTCAAGAGTGTTTTGGAGGTGAGGGAAGAGCCAAGGATCAAATGGTAGAAGTTGAAAAAGGAAGACTGCAAAGTTGAGTTAAGAGAGGAGGTGAGTCAGGCACTGGGTGGTAGTGAAGAGTTACTAGACAGATGGAAAACTACAGCAGATGTAGTAAGGGTGACAGAAAGAAGGTTGCTTGGCAAGACATCTGGACAGAAGAAGCAGGAAAAGGAAGCCTGGTGGTGGAATGGGGAAGTACAGGAGAGTATACAGAGGAAAAGGATGGCAAAGAAGAAGTGGGATAGTCAGAGAGATGCAGAAAGTATACAAGAGTACAAGGAGATAAGGCGCAAGGTGAAGAGAGAGGTGGCAAAGGCTAAAGGAAAGGCATATGATGAGTTGTATGAGAGGTTGGACACTAAGGAGGGAGTAAAGGAACTGTACCGATTGGCCATACAGAGGGACTGAGCTGGGAAAGATGTGCAGCAGGTTAGGGTGATAAAGGATAAAGATTGAAACATACTCACAAGCGAGGAGAGTGCGTTGAGCAGATGGAAAGAGTACTTTGAGAGGCTGATCAATGAAGAGAACGAGAGAGAGAGAGAAGAGGTTGGATGATGTTGAGATAGTGAATCAGGAAGTGCAACGGATTAGCAAGGAGGAAGTAAGGGCAGCTATGAAGAGGATGAAAAATGGAAAGGTCTTTGGTCCAGATGACATACCTATGGAACCATGGAGGTGTTTAGGAGAGATGGCAGTGGAGTTTTTAACCAGATTGTTTAATTGAATCTTGGAAAGTGAGAGGATGCCTGAGAAATGGAGAAGAAGTGTACTGGTGCCGATATTTAAGAATAAGGGGGATGTGCAGGACTGCAGTAACTACAGGGGAATAAAACTGATAAGCCACAGCAGGAAGATATGGGAAAGAGAAGTGGAAGTTAGGCTAAGAAGTGAGGTGATGATTAGTGAGCAGCAGTATGGTTTCATGCCAAGAAAGAGCACCACAGATGCAATGTTTGCTCTGAGATGCTTGATGGAGAAGTTTAGAGAAGGCCAGAAGGAGTTGCATTGCATTTTTGTGAACCTGGGGAAAGCATATGACAGAGTGCCTCGAGAGGAGCTGTGGGATTGTATGAGGAAGTCGGGAGTGGCAGAGAAGTACGTAAGAGTTGTACAGGATATGTACGAGGAAAGTGTAACAGTGGTGAGGTCTGCGGTAGGAGTGACGGATGCATTCAACATGGAGGTGGGATTACATCAGGGATCAGCTCTGAGCCCTTTCTTATTTGCAATGGTGATGGACAGGTTGACAGACGAGATTAGACAGGAGTCCCCGTGGACTACGATATTTGCTGATGACACTGTGATCTGTATCGAGAGTAAGAAGCAGGTTGAGGAGACCCTGGAGAGGTGGAGAAATGTTTGAGAGATGAGAGGAATGAAGGTCAGTAGGAACAATACGTGTGTAAATGAGAGGGAGGTCAATGGAATGGTGAGGATGCAGGAAGTAGAGTTGGCGAAGGTGGATGAGTTTAAATACTTGGGATCAACAGTACAGAGTAATGGGGATTGTGGAAGAGAGGTGAAAACGAGAGTGCTTGCAGGGTGAAAGGGGTGGAGAAGAGTGTCAGGAGTAATTTGTGAGAGACGGTTATCAGCAGAAGTGAAAGGAAAGGTCTACAGGACAGTTGTGAGACCAGCATGTTATATGGGTTGGAGACGGTGGCACTGACCAGAAAGCAGGAGACAGAGCTGGCAGAGTTAAAAATGCTAAGATTTGCACTGGGTGTGATGAGGATGAATAGGATTAGAAATGAGTACATTAGAGGGTCAGCTCAAGTTGGACGGTTGGGAGACAAAGTCAGAGAGGTGAGATTGCGTTGGTTTGGACATGTGCAGAGGAGAGATGCTGGGTATATTGGGAGAAGGATGCTAAGGACAGAGCTGCCAGGGAAGAGGAAAAGAGGAAGGCCTAAGCAAAGGTTTATGGATGTGGTGTGAGAGGACGTGCTGGTAACAGAACAAGATGCAGAGGAGAGAAAGATATGGAAGAAGATGATCCGCTGTGGCAACCCCTAACGGGAGCAGCCAAAAGAAGAAGATTACCAATAACCTCAAATAAACAGAACACATCTTGGTTATTAAGAAAATTAATCAAGACCTTTACAAGATCTTCATTGATCCACATGTATACTAGTCTGTACTATTATCTGCTGGTCTTTTCCAGCTCTTCTGTGATTGCCATCTGCACCACCACAACCTGAACAAGACACCATGAAGTCTCATGAAATGATGAAATGAAGGCAGGTGTCTCAGCTGTATACAAGACCAGCTTCATCATGTGAAGCATTAAAACAAAGAGGACTGATTTTGAAAATTTTACTTAGGTAGAATGCCCAGTTGGGGCCAGGAAGGCTTTTGGCCTTGGAAGCCCTGCAGATTTAGTTTTTTTCTCCAGCCTAACTGGAATTTTGACCTTACCTTGTTTTATTGTTACTTATTCTTTAATATTATTGCCTAATTTTAATTGTTTTTCTTTTCTAGTAACTTTGTACTTCTTATCTTGCAAAGCACTTTGATCTATAGTGTTGTGTGAAAATGTGTCATGTAAATAAATGTTGTTGTTTACATCCTCAGTCATGTAAGGAAAGCCCATAAATCTCCATCTATGCTCAGTAACTTCCATGGGTGCACAATGGAGAACATTCTTACTTGTATGGCACCTATTCAGCTCCACATCACCATTCACTACAAAGGATGGTTAAATGATTCTATTCAATTTCACTGGTACTTTGAACCCCCCCGCCACCACACCTTTTGTTCAGGACATTGAGTGGATGTGTGCAGTCATTAACCTCCCCCTTAACATCAAGCAACACCCAATAATACCTCAGGGGAACAAAGCAAAAACAGGATTTTGGAAGTTTTGCAAATTTATTAAAAAATATATATATATCACTGTAAGAGCCAATCTTAGAAAGTTAAAGTTTTGAGTTAAACTCATATTAATGTTTGCTTAATTTGAAAATAAATTTCTTTCATAGTCATAACTTAGGGTATAGTGTTTCCCCCCTATAAGTTAGCAAGAGATAGAACCTTCTTACTGTAACTGAGACACAGTGTTATAATAAGCTCAGTTGTTGTTTAGAACAGGTCCCAGTACATAGGGACTTAAAAGAATCATTTTAAACTTAGAAATGGGATAAGCATACAGTTTTCTGACCGTTTTAAAATGGTTCAGAAATGTTAAGTAAATAGTAACGATTTTATACGTAAGAAGTTTAAGCTTAGAACTTAACTGTTCTTAACATTCATTTTTCCTTTTTGGCTATTTTAATTTTCTTGTTTTGTGTTAACTGTTCTACTGTACTTTAAAACTTAACTAAACTTTCAAAAACAAAGGTATTTTGTCTGTGGAATCATTTCTGCACATCAGGCTTTTGTCGAATCCCATTTTTTGAGCTGAAGCTGCTGAACTTTGGTAATTTGGGGAAAACGCAGCTACAATCACATTGAGAAGTATTAAGACCCTTAACTCAATACTTAGTTGAAGCACTTTTGGAAGAGATTACAACCTGGAGCTTCAAACACTTTACTCCGCTCAGCTTTGGCTCAATCCTGTGTAGTTTTCCAGTCCCTGTTGCTGAAAAAGAAACCTACAGCATGATGATGATGCTGCCGCTGCCACCACCACCACCATACTTCAAGGTTGGAATGGTACCACAAAGGTGACACACATTGATTGGTTTCCCAGAGACAAGATGCTAATCTTGGGTTCATCTGACTAGAAAATCTAGTATCTCAAGTCTGAGAGTACATTAGGTGCCTTTTTGCAAGCTATAAGTCCGAGTCCATGTGCCATTTACTGAGAAGAGGCTTCTGTCTGGTCACTCTGTCAGTCACTATCATAAATCCCACATGAACAAAGTGTTGCCATTATGGTTGTCATTCTGGAAGTTTTTTCTATCTGCACACAGGTTCTCTAAACCTTAGCCAGACTGGCCTTTGCAGTTCATGGTCCAGTCTCTTCTTACCAAGCCCCTTTCCCCATAAATTGGTTGACAGGTGGCCAGCTCTAGAGTTGGTTGTTCCAAACTTCCTTTATTTAACAATTGTGAAGGCAACTGTGCTCTTGGGAACCTTAAATGCTGTAGGAATTTCTTTTGTAGTCTTTCCCAGGACACAATACTGTTTCCAAGTGCAGCAGACAATTCTTTTAATCTCAGGATTTTCTCTCTGTGCCTTTGATGATCAATAGAATAGGATGCACCTGAGCCATATTTCAAGTGTCACAGCAAAGAGGTTTAAATACTTGTACCAATGAGATATTTCAGGTTTTATTTTAATAAATTTACAAAAACATAGTTTTGCTTTGTTATTCTGCATTTAGTGCTGAATATATGTAAACAATTTTAACATAAGACTGCCACATAATAAAATTGAAAAAAGTAAAGGGGTACAGAGACTTTCTGAATCCACTATACAACAAATAATACATTAGAAAAACAAAGAATGCCATTAAAAATGTCAGATGGCCTGTACAGTCACATTTCTCTCTCCAGGCAAATAGTATAGAACATTGGCTCCAAAACTCAATCCTGATGACCCACTGTGGCTGCGAGTTTTTGTTCCAATCAACTTCCGTTTTTCATTGGACTCTTAGCCTAATTAAATGAGTCATTATTTCCCAGTTTCTCTGTTTTGGAGTAAATGTAGAAATTACAAACTATGTTTGGTAGATTTTCATAATGTAATAAGCAGTTATATGTGCAATGTGCCATTTTTTTAACTCGTTAACAGTACTTTTCAACCTAATTTTCATTCTGCTTTTCCAGTGTTCTGGTTATTTAACACTAGAATTCCTGAGGCCTACGAAAAAACTTGTAATCCCGGCCCACCTTAAATTCCTTCGCACCTCTCTGTCAGCATCTTTTTTGTTAAAAATGTGTCGATCAGCACAAGCAGCAACCAGCCTGCTATTCCATCCCCCCATCCACACCATATCTCAATTCGCAAAGAAAGTTCTCAGTGCTCAGTGTTTATCTTGAAGAAAAGTACCTTGAGTCGTTGTGGGTAAATAATATATAGTCATATGGAATACATACATTTCATGTGTGTTCCGTGTCTACAACAATCTATGTAAACCCATAGTTAATACAGAAACATTTTTCATGTTTCAGTAATAATTGACAAAATGTAGACATGAAGTGTATAATGCTTGAAGCCTGAAGTCCAAATATCAATCACTTTAACAAAAGGTACATCTGATTATTTGTATCTGTAATAGCCGGTGTAAATGTATAGCACTTGTAAAAGTTACCCCTTTTTTTTTTCAGTTTTATTCTCTCAGTCACATTCATGCTTACCACCCCACAAAACTCCGATTTGAAGCTGTTTTAAATAAAGATGTGGTATATACCAAGCTTGTTTTGTTATACCACCTCTTTATTTGACAACAGGTCAGATCTTGTGCATGAACAAGACTGGGAAAATTGTGGATGTGTGAGTTGTGTGCATGACAGAGAATGACTGTGGATGTGAATTTTTTTTTTTTTTATTCAGTTTTATTCTTGAGTGTTCCTGCTCTCGCTGAATTAGTATGCACCTTCTGGTCCATGATGTCAAACCTGCACTGATAAAAAACAGACAGGTATATGTGACATTTGGAATAATTCATTTTATGACCTGTATAGTACATTTTGGAAAACATTGTTGCACCAATGCAACATTACATTCATTTGCATACCTTAATGTGATCTTGCCCAGTCTCCACATTTTGGTGCATGTTGGTGTTTCATTTGTACTCCAGGGGATGCGGAGGACAGAATAGTACAGAGAGGTCAGTTCCACGTTATATACAATCATCAAATTCAGTGTAATAGGAACCACAGCATAAAGAGGTGTGTACATTACAACAGGTACACATGTCGTAAATGTAGGAAGGACGGTCCTTGGGTGTGTGGGAACTGTTACCATTTGGGATTGTGGGAGCGAAAACGTGACAGAGAACAGTGAAACGCTAATTTTTACAAGTAATATACATTTATACCTGCTCTTACAGACGCAAATCAAATGTATGTTTTTATTGTATAAAATTAAGAATAAGTGCAGCTCACTACTCAAAACGGAAAACTTGGGAGGCAGCCGGTATCGAACCAGCGGCCTCTTGATTAGGAGTCAGCAGTTCTTATCGCTACACCACGCACACTGTCATTTCAACAGCGTACCCTAACCTGCTTTCTTTTCCTTTGGTTATATCTATACTAATAAAAGGCAAAGCCCTCACTGACTGACTGACTGACTGACTCATCACTAATTCTCCAAGTTCCCGTGTGGGTAGAAGGCTGAAATTTGGCAGGCTCATTCCTTACAGCTTACTTACAAAAGTTAAGCAGGTTTCATTTCGACATTCTACGCGTAATGGTCATAACTGGAAGCTATTTTTCTCCATTTACTGTAATGGAGTTGAGCTCAAAAGCTGTGGGGGCGGAGTTTCGTGTGACATCATCACACCTCCCACGTAATCACGTGAACTGACTGTCAACGCAGTGCGTAGAAAACCAGGAAGACCTCCAGAAAGCGCTGAAGAAAAAATGCATTATATAATTGAGAAGGCAGCGAAACAATAAGAAGCGAGCGAGTGACATATACTACCATATTCATGAGTGCTGCTACTTGAGGAAAAAAGCAAGGTGTAAACCTAAAAGTTTAA
>NC_053171.1:60394604-60430260 GCF_016835505.1 Polypterus senegalus
GCATTATGGGATCTGTAGTTTATTGTGTTACCAGCGCTTCATATACCCGGGCCATTAATAACAATAATACAGTATATAAAATGATCTGCGGGCGGATATAATTACGCCGGCCGGATGTGGCTATGCCCTTGAGTTTGACACATATGGACTAAATAGAACTTGAAAAGATATATTTTTTCAAATGTGATAGCGCAATTCAGATAGAGTTGACGCGCACTACAGCCTGCATGCCTCAATAAGTCATCCTCCCTCGCTCTTACTTTTTACCGTTCATCTAATGAATACACTGAGTATGGCTTTACCAAAACAATCATTGATGGCGAATAAAGTATCCATTATTCGAGTATGTAGATCGGGATATATATATATATATATATATATATATATATATATATATATATATATATATATATATATACCCGCTTGTTAAAAGTAGTGTGTTAAAAAAGAAAAGGGAACATTTTAAAAATAACGTAACATGACTGTCAATATACAGTATTTGTTTTGTGAGTGTTACTGAGTGTTGCTGTCATCAAGGATTTGATTATCATTATTTCTTTCAATCAGGTTCGTATTTGTAGGATGTGTTGTGTTCAAGTTACATTCCGTGTTTGTCAATCGTTGTAAAGATGACAGGTTTCATTCATCGATTCGTTTCTTACTGCATCAATAAACAGCTCGTCTTCTTTATCTGAGACCTGACACACTGCATGCCGGGTTTTTTTACACTGTCTTCCTTTAGCGGGACATTGACTTTTCCACCGTGTGCTTTGTTTCGCAGTAGCTGGATTTATGAATATGCTTGTATGTATCAGGCGCTTCATATTTTTGCTGCCTTTTCAATTGTGTAATTCGGTTTTGTTCAGCTCTTTGGAACTGTTGCTTTTATCTGTGCACGCGTCAGTTCACGTGAGCCGCTCGGTGTACATGCATCGAAGGTTCCCAGCTGTGCTGGTGCCATCTCGTGCTATGTCCATGGCTGTATTTAATGTTACCTTAGTCCTTTCTCTCGCAGTTTAAGCTGAGTTTGTGTCAAACACCACCCTGACCATCTCATCTTCCTCTCCATAAGCACAGTCCTTCACCCGTGAATATTTAGTGGAGTTTGCTATTGGATTGCCGCTGACGGACGGCCTTATATGGGCAGGCACTAAATTACAAACGCCAGCCGCAGCCTGTCTATGAACTTAATTTAAAGTGTAGGTTTACATCGCTTTGTTCGGTCAAGTAGCAGAACTCATGAATATGGTTGTATATGTCCGCCGCTTCTTTATTGTTTGGGTAAATGGGTAAATATTCGGGTGAAGGACTTTCTTATGCAGAGGAAGATGAGATGGTCAGGTGGATCGATAATATTTTGTTCTCCATAAAATATATCCTGTCTAAATTATACAAGTTAGAAATAAAGTAAACGTTAAAAGAACAAACATTCAAATTTCTTTACTCTTCTTTACTTTGTTTTGTTTAAATTTATTTTAGCCTAAGTTCAGCACTTTGAGGGTGTGGGCAAAATTGACTTGAACTTGACTTATGTAATTTTATATAAAAAATAAACTTAGATTTTAAATATCCCAAAAGATTTTTGCTCTCCATAAAAATATATCCTGTCAAAATTATACAAATTCAAATATGAACATGCTGCATAACAAAACCAGGAAATATAAATAAAATGTGTTCCTTTCAGCAATAACAAATCAAATCATTCAGTTGTCTTTGCTCATATGTCATTTTAGAGCTGGGCGCCTGGCATCTTTTTGGCAACAGGTTCGTTTATGTTTGGTGTGAGGTTCTGTGTTGTGGAGATTCTCAGGATGGATTGCAGGTGCTCATCGGTGAGCTGACTCCTGTGTGCTGTTTTGTTAGTCTTTATCACTGAGAAGAGCTTCTCACACAGATATGTGCTACCAAACATGCACAAGGTTCGAACCGCATGTAAGGCGGACTTTTTGTTCTTCAAAGTCACCAAAGCGCCGTGCAAACTCAGTGCGCGCTCAGTTTATCAGCAAAGTCGCGTATTTTGGGAACACCGTAGTGATGACTTGGTTTAACATTGCTTGGCAGCAGGGAAGTGGTGCAAGGTGCAATGGTGCATTTGTGTCTCCCCATAAAAGCAGCTTCACTTGAAATCACTTTGTGATTGTAACGGTTAAAAACGTCAGCTGAAGTGTCAGATTCTTATTTAATTATTCTGCTTTCTGTATCTTCTGCATTGCATTCAGGTTACCCTGATGTTTTGTCTCATAGTGCCGTCTTAGATTAAATTCTGTAATTACAGCCACATTAGCTCCACAAATGAGACCTGCGGGGTTCAGTAAACATATACTCAGCCTCCCATCGGTTTTAAAGGCTCTATTTTTCAGAATCAACTTTTCTCTTCAGCATCGTGTGGGCTAGCCGCCAATAACTTGCAGCATCATAAGCTACACTTGATTAGCAGGTAAGTGTTGACCGAGGCAGCTGAAGCGCTGCATTATGGGATCTGTAGTTTATTGTGTTACCAGTAGCTTCATATACCGGGCCATTAATAACAATAATACAGTATATAAAAATGATCGCGGGCGGATATAATTACGCCGGGCGGATGTATGCCTGGCCTTGAGTTTGACATTGAGTTTGACACATATGGACTAAATAGAACTTGAAAAGATATATTTTTTCAAATGTGATCAGCGCAATTCAGATAGAGTTGGCACTACAGCACTGCATGCCTCAATAAGTCATCCCTCCCTACTCTTACTTTTTACCGTTCATCTAATGAATACACTGAGTATGGCTTTACCAAAACAATCATTGATGGCGAATAAAGTATCCATGATTGAGTATGTAGATCGGGATATATATATATATATATATATATATATATATATATATATATATATATATATATATACCCACTTAATGCTGAGAGCAGTAGTGTGTTAAAAAAGAAAAGGGGAACATTTTAAAAATAGCGTAACATGACTGTCAATATACAGTATTTGTTTTGTGAGTGTTACTGAGTGTTGCTGTCATCAAGGATTTGATTATCATTATTTCTTTCAATCAGGTTTGTATTTGTAGGATGTGTTGTGTTCAAGTTACATTCCGTGTTTGTCAATCGTTGTACAGATGACAGGTTTCTTTCATCGATTCGTTTCTTACTGCATCAATAAACAGCTCGTCTTCTTTATCTGAGACCTGACACACTGCATGCACGGGTTTTTACACTGTCTTCCTTTAGCGGGACATTGACTTTTTCCACACGTGTGCTTTGTTTCCGCGGTAGCTGGATTTATGAATATGCTTGTATGTATCAGGCGCTTCATATTTTTGCTGCCTTTTCAATTGTATAATTCGGTTTTGTTCAGCGCTCTTTGGAACTGTTGCTTTTATCTATGCACTCGTCCAGTTCCGTAGGCAGCTTCGGTGTACACATGCATCGAAGGTTCCCAGCTGTGCTGGTGCCATCTCGTGCTATGTCCATGGCTGTATTTAATGTTACCTTAGTCCTTTCTCTCGCGGTTTAAGCTGAGTTTGTGTCAAACACCACCCTGACCATCTCATCTTCCTCTCCATAAGCACAGTCCTTCACCCGTGAATATTTAGTGGGAGTTTGCTATTGGATTGCCGCTGACGGACGGCCTCATATGGGTGGGCACTAAATTACAAACGCCAGCGGAAGCCTGTCTATGAACTTAATTTAAAGTGTAGGTTTACATCGTGCTTTGTTTCCGAAGTAGCAGAACTCATGAATATGGTTGTATATGTCACTCGCTCGCTTCTTATTGTTTGGGTAAATGGGTAAATATTCACGGGTGAAGGACTGTGCTTATGCAGAGGAAGATGAGATGGTCAGGGTGGTGTTTGGCACAAACTCAGCGAAACTGCGAGAGAAAGTTTTATGTGCCAGGACTTTGGTAACATTAGATACAGCCATGGACATAGCAACATGGCACCAGCACAGCTGGGAAACTTCATGCATGTACACCGGCGCTCACGAACTGACGCAGTGCACAGATAAAAGCAACAGTTCCAAAGAGGCGCTGAACAAAACCGAATTACACAAATTGAAAAGGCAGCAAAAAATATGAAGCGTCCTGATACATACAAGCATATTCATAAATGCAGCTACTGTGGAAACAAAGCACACGGTGGAAAAGTCAATGTCCGCTAAAGGAAGACAGTGTAAAAACCCGTGAATGCAGTGTGTCGGGTCTCAGATAAAGAAGTAGACGAGCTGTTTATTGATGCAATAAGAAACGAATCGATGAATGAAACCTGTCATCTTTACAACGATTAACAAACACGGAATGTAACTTGAACACAACACATCCTATAAATACGAACCTGTTTGAAAGAAATAATGATAATCAATCATGACAGCAAAACTCAGTAAAACTCACAAAACAATTACTGTATATTGACAGTCATGTTTCGTTATTTTTAAAATGTTTCCCTTTTCTTTTTCATAGCTTCTTTAACACACTAGTCTCGCTGCATGACGCGGGGTATATATATACAGTCATGTGAAAACATTAGACACCCTTTGAAAGCATGTGGTTTTTGTAACATTTTTAATAAATGGTTATTTCATCTCCGTTTCAACAATACAGAGATTAAAGTAATCCAACTAAACAAAGAAAACTGAAGAAAAGTCTTTTCAAGATCTTCTGTAAATGTCATTCTACAAAATGCCTATTCTAACTGAGGAAAAAGATAGGACACCCTTGCCCCTAATAGCGAGTGTTACCTCCTTTGGCTGAAATAACTGCAGTGAGGCGGTTCTTGTAGCCATCTACCAGTCTTCGACATCGGTCTGAGGAAATTTTACCCCACTCCTCAATGCAGAACTTTTTCAGCTGTGAGATGTTTGAGGGGTTTCTTGCATACAGCCCTTTTCAAGTCACCCCACAGCATCTCAATGGGATTCAAATCTGGACTTTGACTTGGCCATTCCAGGACTCTCCATTTCTTCTTTTCAGCCAATCTTTGGTTGATTTACTAGTATGTTTTGGGTCATTGTCATGTTGCATGGTCCAGTTCCGCTTCAGCTTTAATTTTCTAACTGATGGTCTCACATGTTCTTCAAGCACCTTCTGATACACAGTAGAATTCATCGTGGATTCTATGATGGTGAGCTGACCAGGTCCTGCTGCAGCAAAGCAGCCCCAAACCATGACACTTCCACCTCCATGCTTCACAGTTGGTATGAAGTTCTTTTCTTGGAATGCTGTGTTTGGTTTACGCCAAACATGTCCTCTGCTGTTGTGTCCAAATAATTCAATTTTGGACTCATCTGTCCAAAGAACATTATTCCAGAAGTCCTGGTCTTTGTCAACTTTATCTCTGGCAAATGTCAGTCTGGCCTCGATGTTTCTCTTGGAAAGCAAAGGTTTCCTCCTTGCACACCTCCCATGCAAGTTAAACTTGTACAGTCTCTTTCTGATTGTAGAGGCATGTACTTCTACATCAACAGTAGCCAGAGCCTGCTGTAGTTCTCGAGATGACACTTTAGGGTTTTGGAGACCTCTTTTAGCATCTTGCGGTCTGCTCTTGGGGTGAACTTGCTGGGGCGACCAGTCCTGGGCATGTTGGCAGTTGTTTTGAAAGCCCTCCACTTGTAGACTATCTTCCGGACAGTGGAATGGCTGATTTCAAAATCTTTTGAGATCTTTTAAATCCTTCCCAGACTCATAGGCTGCTACAATCTTTTTCTGAAGTCCTCTGACAGCTCTTTTGTTCTCACCATGGTGCTCACTCTCACTTCAACAGTCAGGAGCACACCAAACTAAATGTCTGAGGTTTAAATAGGGCAAGCCTCATTCAACATGCAGAGTAACGATCTACTAATTATGTGCACCTGGTGTGATATACCTGTGTGAGATCTGAGCCAATTTAAGAGGGAATACATGTGAGGGTGTCCTATCTTTTCCTCAGTTAGAATAGGCATTTTTGTAGAATGACATTTACAGAAGATCTTGAAAAGACTTTTCTTCAGTTTTCTTTGTTTAGTTGGATTACTTTAATCTCTCTGTATTGTTGAAACGGAGATGAAATAACCATTTATTAAAAATGTTACAAAAACCACATGCTTTCAAAGGGTGTCCTAATGTTTTCACATGACTGTATGTATATATATACCCGATCTACATACTCGAATAATGGATACTTTATTCGCCATCAATGATTGTTTTGGTAAAGCCATACTCAGTGTATTCATTAGATGAACGGTAAAAAAGTAAGATCGAGGGGAGGATGACTTATTGAGGCATGCAGGCAAGATGTACGAAAAAATATATCTTTTCAAGTTCTATTTAGTCTATATGTGTCAAACTCAAGGCCCGCAGGCCACATCCGGCCCGGCGTGTAATTATATCCGGCCCGCGAGATCATTTTATATACTGTATTATTGTTATTAATGGCCCGGGGATATGAAGCGCTGGTAACATAATAAACTACAGATCCCATAATGCAGCGCTTCAGCTGCCTTGCTGAACATTTACGCCGCGGTCTCTTCAGTTGTTTCCTTACTTTGCGAAGGAAGCAGCTTTCTCACAGCTTCTGCACTGTTTTATAAACGAACGATATATAAGAAAGTTCTTTTTCCTTGCTTCAACAACGAAGCAACCTTTTTATTTAATTCACGGGTTCTCCGCTGTTTCATTGTTCATTTATTACGATTTTTATAGTTATCGTGTAGGTTTTATTTAATCCATGGGTTCTCTTCTGTGTTCACTGCGGTGTCTTCTTTCGTTTACGAGCTTCGCCAAGGAAACAGCTTTCTCACAGCTTCTGCACTGTTTGAAAATCGAACGACATATAAGAAAGTCCTTTTTCCTTGCTTCACCAACGAAAAAAACTTTTTTTTTAATCCACGGGTTGTATATATATGTATCTATATACAGTATATGTGTGTGTGTGTGTATATATATATATATTGTCAATCATGTTACATTATTATTAAAATGTTTCCTTTTCTTTTTCATAACTTCTTTAACACACGACATCGCTGCGGAGCGCGGGTATTTTGCTATATATATCTCAAAGCGACACTCCTAACAGTGACAAAACAATTACATTGACAATCATGTTACATTATTTTCAAAATGTTTCCTTTTGTTTCTCTTTCCTTTTTTAACACACTACTTCTCCGCTGCCAAGCGCGGGTATTCTGCTAGTACTTGAATAAAAGCACACTTGTTTTGTTATACTTGTACACTTCATGTCTACATTTTGTCATTTATTACTAAAACAAGAAAAATGTTCCACTTTTAACAATGTGTTTACATAGATTGTTGTAGACACAGAACACACATGAAATGTGTGTATTCCAATTGATGATATATTATTTACCCTCTACAACTCCAGGCACTTCACTCCAAGATGAATACTGAGCACTGAGAACCTTCTTTGCGAATTGAGCTGTGGCGGTGGGCAGGGGGATGGGATAGCAGACTGCTTGTGCTGACTGACACATTTACAACACAAAAGATGCTGACGGAGAGGTGCAAAAGAATTTAAGGTGGGCCGGGATTACACATTTTTTTCAAAGTTGTTGCTGCTTTCATCATCTCGTGTGTCTGCTGTGCTGGTTGTTAATTGTCACTATTAGGGTTAAATGAAAGGATCAAACTACACAGGAAAAGGGAAAAAACAATAAAACAACAAGAGAGTTAAGCATTTATAGCTTTAGAAAAAATAACAGAAATATTTCTAAATGTCTTATAAATGTAAAAACCATACTTTTGTGTTTTTCTGAATGCAGAATAAGAGAAGAGTAAAAAAAGAAAACAGCCAATTAAATGAGTTATTGATTATTATCACTGATTTTGAATCTGGTTGGAATAAAAACCTGCAGCCACAGTGGGTCCCCAGGATCGAGTTTAGGAACCACTGGTATAGAATAGTTAGTAGTCATAACACTAAGATTCATGGATAGTTTTAATTCACAGCCCAATCTGCCCAACAGAGCTTGTCAGTCCTATCCACTTAATTCTTCCAAAGGTTACATCAAGTCCAGTTTTGAAACTCTGCTATCTACCACACTATATTGTCTATTTCATAAGTCTATGGTTCTCTGTGAGAAGAAAAACGTGCTAACGTTTGTACAAAATCACCCTTAATACGCTTCCAACTGTGTCCCCACGTTCTTGATGAGCTTATTTTTCTACACATTGCGCTATATAACCTAACATTCTGCTAGCCTTCTTAACGGCTTCTGAACACTGTCTGGAAGCTGATAGTGACAAATCCACTAAGACTCCTATCTTTCTCATAAGGTGTACTTTCAATTTGCAGACCTCCCTTTGTGTATTAAAATATAACAATTTTACTTACTGCGTGTAATACTTTACATTTATTTACATTAAATGTCATCTACCACAAATATGATGAAGCCTGTATGCTATCCAAGTCTCTCCGTAATGATTCAGTGGATTCTTGATTATCTGCAAATCACCCTAGTTTGGAATCTTATGCAGTTTGTTATTTATATATATAAATAATTTATTTTACATTATCTATCTATGTTTTAAAAATCCCCCTTTAGGACACCACTCTTAATATCAGCCAATTCTGATAATGTTACTTGCACCATAACCCTCTGCTTCGTGTATCTGAGCCAATTTTGCACCCATCTACACACTACACAACTCTAAATCTCACTTCTTTTATTTTGATATTCAATCACTTTATCAAATGCTGTCTGAATGGCTTTATAAACATCATATGCTCCAATTTGATCATATTCTTTTGCTACTTCTTCACAGAATTCCAGCATGTTAGTAAATCAAGACCTCCTTCTTCTAAATCCACGCTGACTGTTCAGAAAAACTCCTGTTCTTGCCATGTGTTGCTTAATCATTTCCTTAATTATTCCTTTTATTAATTTACTTGTGATGCACAGTAAGCTTACTGGCCTATAGTTGCTTGGATCTGCCAAGTTACCCATTTTATATAACAGGATATTTGCCACTTTCCAGGCATTTGAAATTTCCCCACTGCACAGTGTGCTCCTAAAAACGTGTCAAGAGTTTCTATATGTACTCGATAACCTCCTTAGAAACTCAAGGATTCATGCTACCTGGTCCTAGAGATTTGTTTGATTAAACCCTATTTAATATAAACAGTACTCCCTCTACAAGGTCATGAGGATACTTAAAAGCCACTCAGCCTCTGGCAACTGCATGACTGTTGCTTGTGTACAACATCTGATTCTGTATATAATGCACGGTGTTACATTCATTCATTTGTTGTTGATTGGGTACTAGAGTCTGTGGGCAATATGAAAGAATTATAATGTAATATTCCTACTTCACAATATAACTATACTTTTTCACAAATTAGTTAAACAAAATGAAGAAAACTGGTAAAACATTTTAACTAATTACAACACCAAATCAGAAAAAGCTAGGACAGTATGGAAAATGTAAATAAAAAAATGAAAAAAAAAAAACCCTACAGTGATTGTTAAATTTACTTTAACTTTTATTTCAATGCAGTCGGTATGAACCCAAGATATTTCATGTTTTGTCTAGTCAACTTTATTTAATTTGTTAATATGCATCTATTCCTGAATTTCAGGAAAAAGTTGGGATGATAAAAGATTCACTACTTTGTAATGTCACCATTTCTTCTCATAACACTTAGACATTCTGGCACTCAGGATACCAAGCGATGAAATGTGTCAGGTGTTATTCTTTCCTGTTCTTCCTGCAAATGTGTCTTGAGGTGTGCAGCAATATGGGGTCGTCAATATTGCATTTTTTCTTTTCAAAATTTTCCACACATTCTCTACTAGAGACTGGTCAGGACTGCAGGCAGGCCAGTTCAGTACTCCTACCCTCTTCTCCCACAGCCATGCCTTACAAAATGTGGTTTTGCATTGTCTTGTTAAAAAATGCATGGACATCCCTGGAAAAGATGTTATCCTAAAGGCAGCATGTGCTACTCAAAATATCAATGTACTTTTCTGCATTAATGCAGCCATCATAGACATATAAATGACCTTTGCCAAGGGCACAGACATAATCCCATACCACGAAAGACCCTGGCTTTTGGACTTGTTGCTCATAAACAGTTTGGATGGTCCTTTACATTTTTGGTCCATGGCACATGGTATCCATTTCTTCCAAAAAACATCCGGAAAACTGATTCATCTGACCATAATACACATTTACACTGTGTGACAGTCCATCCCAAATGTCTCGGAGCCCAGAAAAGTCGACTCAACTTCTGGACATGGTTAATACAAGACTTATTTTTTGCACAGTAAAATTGTAAGTGGCATTTGTGAATGTAACTCTGTATTGTAGTGCTAAACAAAGGTTTGGCAAAGTAATCCCTTGCCCATCTGGTTATATGAGCTATTGATGAGTGACAGTTCCCTGATGCAGTGCTGTCCAAAGGATTAGAGATCACAGGTCTTCCGCTTAGGCTTGCGCCCTTGCCCATTATGCATCGGAATTCTTCCAGAATTCTTGAATTGTTTAATGATACTACGGACTGTAGAGAGAAAATACGCAAATACCTTCCAATCTTTCTTAGAGAACATTATTTTTAAACATTTCAATAATTTCCTCACAAATCTGCTGACAAACTGGAGACCCTCTGCCAATCTTTGCTCCTCAAACACTGAGCCTTTCATGGATAAGCCTTTTGTAATAAATCATAATTACAACCACCTGTTGACATTCTCTGTTTGAAATCTCATCATTACTTAATTATTTTACTTCATCACTGGCCCTAACTTGCCTCCATCCCAATTGTTTTTAGAATGTGATGCAGGCCTGAAATGCAGGAGTAGATATTTATTAACCAGACAAAACATCAAATATCTTGTGTTCATACTGTTTGCAATGAAATAAGTCAAAATAAATGTAAGATTTTTTTTTTTTTACCATTAGCATTTTCTATACCATCCCAATTTTTTTCTGATTTGGGGCTGCATGTCAAAACTTATAGCAACTTCATTAAATGCATTATGAAAGTTTTAGTTAGAATGCCATAAATATTACTTTTAGGTTTTCACAATCATAATGAAAATGGTAAAAATTAGATACACAATGGATTGCAAAGTTTTCTATGCACGAAATCTTGCAAAGACAGGAGAATTCAATGAAACGAAACAGGAATGGGAAAACTGGAATTATGGCTAAAAGTCTGACAATTAATACAGAAATAAATCAGTTTGATTGAGCCTTACCTAAAGCCATAGTTTAGGGCTTCCTCAGCTGTAATAACTCCAATGTCAACTGTACGATTCTTCCAAATGCGGTTATTTGTCAACATCTGAAAAATGGTATTTTTCACAATAAAAATTTAAAGTGTGATACAAGAAGTATTTTAGATGGTATCATACACTTCAGACACTAGCAAGGTTTCAGTACATCATAAGAGAAAAATCTAGACAAGAATAGGCCATTCAACCCAAAGCTCGACAGTCCTAAACATTTAACTTGTCTAAAATAACAAGATATCTAATTTTGAAAGTCCTATTGTCTTACGACACTACTTGGTAACATATTCATTGTGTCTATGGAGATCTGTGAGAAGAAAAATGATTGTACAAAATTTACCCATAACAAGTTTCCAACTGTGTTCTTGTGTTCTTAATGAACTCATTTTACAGTAAGAGTCTCAATCCACTGTACTAATTCAATTCATTATTTATAAACACTTCAATCCTCTTAATCAACGTTTGGTAAAACTGAAAAGGCTTAGCTGTTTGAATCCTTATACATAACTCATGCACTGTAGTCCTGGAATCAAACTAGTCGCTCTTCTCTGCACTATTTCTAGCACATCTGTTTTCTTTTTTGTAGCCTGGAGACCAAAACTTTACAAAATATGCCAAATGGGGCCTTATCAGTGTGTTATACATATTAAGAATAACCTCCTTTGACTTGTATTCTAAACATCATGCGCTACATGACCTAACATCCTCTAGCCTTCTTACTGACTTCTGAACACTGTCTGGAAGCTAATAGTGATGAGTCCAGTACGACTCCCAAAACGTTCTTATGAGGTATACTTTCGATTTCCGGATGGCCAGTTGTGTATTCAAATCAATTAAATTAAATTTCATCTGACACAAATATGCCCAAACCTGTATGCTAGAATATCTGTAAATCCACCTATCTTGGTTTATTCTTTCTTAACCAGCTTGTTATTTATATTCCTAACCAAATGATTTTATAAAGCCAGAAATCAACAACGCAAGAAGATGAAGTCACGTATCTGAAAATGATTTTTTATTCCTAGGCTTTCGACAATCTACCAGGTGTCCTCATCAGAAGAAAACTAAATTAGTCATACAGTAATCAAAGGCAATATATAGTAAATGAGGAAGGTTTGAGGGAATAATAAGGCAGTGTGTGGGAGATGTTGGTCATAATGTCTTATTTATATATGCAGATATTTTTCTTTTTAAGCCTGCATATGACAGGTTCATGTCCAAGTGTCTGTTGATGGCATTGTCATTTGATAGCCACAATTCAGCCAGCTCTCTGTCACTTTTAGTATTAGCCATGAATCATATTTGCACCATGTCACAGTTAAGCATGCATCTAGTTGAACTTGCATGTGTACAAATATCACATACTGTGGGTATGTATCTACACTCACCTAAAGGATTATTAGGAATACCTGTTCAATTTCTTATTAATGCAATTATCTAATCAACCAATCACTTGGCAGATGCTTCAATGCATTTAGGGGTGTGGTCGTGGTCAAGACAATCTCCTGAACTCCAAACTGAATGTCAGAATGGGAAAGAAAGGTGATTTAAGCAATTTTGAGCGTGGCATGGTTGTTGGTGCCAGACGGGTCGGTCTGAGTATTTCACAATCTGCTCAGTTACTGGGATTTTCACGCACAACCATTTCTAGGGTTTACAAAGAATGGTGTGAAAAGGGAAAAACATCCAGTATGCGGCAGTCCTGTGGGCGAAAATGCCTTGTTGATGCTAGAGGCCAGAGGAGAATGGGCCGACTGATTCAAGCTGATAGAAGAGCAACTTTCACTGAAATAACTACTTGTTACAACCGAGGTATTCAGCAAAGCATTTGTGAAGCCACCACACGCACAACCTTGAGGCGGATGGGCTACAACAGCAGAAGACCCCACCGGGTACCACTCATCTCCACTACAAATAGGAAAGCAGAGAATGTCAGAGAGAGAGACAGAGAGAGAAAAGCAAACAATCAAAAATCAATACGAGCTGTTGGGCTTTTAAGTATGCGACTGCGATAAGGCGGCTGCAAGAAAAAGGGAGCAAAGTCTTTCTGCATTTTTGAGAGGAGCGTCCGTATCCTGTAGGCAAACAGCCTCTGTGCAAACAGCCCCTCAGGTCACACCCCCTACATCAGGAGCAGAGAATGTCAAAGAGAGTGAGACAGACAGAGAAAAGCAAACAATCAAAAATCAATATGTGCTGTTTGGGATTTCAAGCATGTGAAGCACCGTGCGGGAAGCATATCGTATATCATTGAGGAGTTTTATTTAATACAAAATACGTGCTATGATTGGGTAGCTTCTCAGCTATCCGCCAATAGCGTCCCTTGTATGAAATCAACTAGGCAAACAAACTGAGGAAGCATGTACCATAAATTAAAAGACCCATTGTCCGCAGAAATTTAAAATCCGCGATGGAGTGAAGCCGCGAATGTCGAAGCGCGATATAGCGAGGGATCACTGTATATAGATATAGATATATGTATATATACATACACACACACAGACACACGCACACAATTGGCAGTGGCCCCAGAGATGACCCCTGAGGGATCCTTTAGAGACACCACTCTAATCTTCATCCAATCATAAGGTTCCTTGCACAATATCCCTCTGCTTCCCTTGTCCAACTTTTCATGGGGCACCTTATCAAATGCTTTGTGAAAGGCAAGATAAATAATACAAGCAACAGTGTGATCGCATCTATTGGTTGCTTCCTTATAGAATTCCAGCATGTTAGTAAAACTCCCACTATGATCTCCAAATCCTTCAGTAACTTTTCAGTATTTCCTGTTACTGCTGGGAGGTTATCCAGTTCATCACACGTGGAAACCTCAGAAAATGCAAGTTTAGTGCATCTGCTATTTCACTGGCTGCATATTTTAAATTGCCCTTTATTATTCCTCATAAAAATCACCTACTCCTTGACTGTTTTACCATTACAATACTGAAAGAAACTCTTTGGGTCAGCTTTAGCCTTATCTGCAATATTCCTCCCTGTCTTTTAGCTTTTCTAGTATCATTTTAATGGTTCTTGCATGCTCTCATACATCCTATGTATAAGAATTTAGTCTTATACTCCTCATACGCCTGTTTCTTTTTTCCTTTGCAGCTTCTATTTTACATTCTTACTTAATTTCCGACTAATTCTGGAATGTACTATAATGTAAAACATTTTAAAGCTGTTCCACTGCTCCTTGACTGTTTCTACATATAAAACCTTATCACAGTTTATCACTTTTAGACTTTGGTAAGGTAAATTTTAAGCTGATGCGATAAAGTTAAACTTAACAGTTTCCGCCTTTGTATCCATGTCCTTCCAAAACACTGAGAATTGTATTATTATAGTCACTTGATCCTAGTATATCAATCACCTCGACACCCTGAATACCACTGGGGGTGTCTATAGCACATTCCTAAAATAAGGCTTCTGTCCCTACTGCTTTCCAGACAAATCCAGAAATCTTCATTAACATGGCACTAATAATCTAACTGAAGACGACTTGCATTTAAACTCTGTTAAACATATTCAGCAACATCCACCCCCCCCCTTCCATTTTCTATCCTTCCTATAAATGTGTACCCATCTATAGTATATCTTACCTGGATTGTAAAGGATAAATTATTAAATATTTAACAGTGTTTACATCTTAAACTAAAGTAAGTACATTTTAAAATTACACTTTAAACATTTTACACTGTAAGTGCATTTAAGGTTATAATAAGAGGTCCAAAAACGCAGATGTCAAGTAAAATCTGAGCTAAAAGCACAGCAAAAAATATGTGGCTAATAGAGGCTGGTGCTTTTCAACAACTCCCAGAGGTGGCATCTAGTCTTTGGTATATTCAACCAGGAAGGATGTATGAAGGTACAGTGGCATACAAAAGTTTGGACACCCTGCTAAAAATGTCTTTTATTGTGAATAGGTAAGTGAACAGAAGATGGACTGATCACCAAAAGGCATACAGTTAAAGATGACATTTTTCTTCAGCATTTTATATACTGTAAGATTAGTGTATTGATTTTATTTTGTAAAGCTGTAGAATGGAAAAAAAAAAAAGCGGCACCATTCAAGAGTTTGGCAACCCCAAGATATTTGAGGTCTCAAAACTTAATTAGCATGTTAGGGCTATGCCTTGTTCACAGTCATCGTTAGAAAAACGGGGGTGATGTAAAATGCAAAGCTGTATAAATTCTCTGACTCCTCAAACCATGTCCCAACAATCAGCAACCATGGGCTCCTCTAAGCAGCTACTTAGTACTCTGAAAAATAAATGATGTCCACAAAGCAGGAGAAGGCTATAAGAATATAGCAAAGCGTTACCAAGTAGCCGTTTCCTCAGTTTGTAATATCATTAAGAAATGGCAATTAATAGGAACAGTGGAGGTCAAGTTGAGATCTGGAAGACTAAGAAAATTTTCTGAAATTTTGCAGACTTAGAAGCCTTTGGAAAAGACGAATGGGTGATAAAACCCCAAGAAAGAATTGAAAGACTTACGTGGCTACAAAAAGCATTTACAAGCTGTGATACTTGGGAAATGGGGTGTTACTATGTACTGACCATACTTTTGCTTCAGGCCCTTCCCATTTTTTGTTCGTATTTACAATTAAAAAGTTTTAATTTTTGTAGTTATATTTCTGGAATGAATCTGTTAAATTAAAAATGAAAAACAATTTTCAACAGTTCTACAATGAGAAAGCAACAGACTGATCATAACAACTAACCTATCTCTAAAAATGACAGCAGAAACTTGTTTTCAATCCTACTCTATAGTAATCTTCCAAGGATTTAATTTCCAAATTACAAATGTCTAACCCAAATGATACTATTTAAAAATACCACCCACTTGCTGGTAAAATTCATTTTCTCACCTCTTCCACTTCATCAATTCGTAGAGAAAAATGTTTGCAGAATTCATAAATATCATCCATCAAACCCAAAGGCATATCCTATCCAAAAGCACAAAAGAAATTTAAGTATTAATAATACAATCATTTAAGTAGTTTTTTGCCCTACTGTATTTAGAAAAAAATATAAATGAATTTAAAAATTTGGATATTTAACACATTTAAATACTACTGTGTAATGTTATGTATTATGTTGCATGCATAGCTTCTTAAATGATAAACCAATAATAAATGCACTGTAAAATCAAATGACTATTGCTATTAGAAATAAAGTTAAATTGTACTGTATAATTAAAATTTTGGCCCTTCAGATTAATTTTTTTTCTGTCAAACAGAAAAAAAAAATATCATAAAAGTCACTACAGAAAGCAGCAAATTTAAACAGAAACAAAACAATTATGTTATACCTACTTTTTGTTAACATTTTTGAAAAGAAAATTGCTTTGTACACATTCATAGCCAAGAATGCAGGATATTTTGGACATTTTATCTAACAAATATAACAGAAAAGAGAGACTACATATAACATATGAAATAAATAGATTTACGTTAATAGTAGTTAATAGTGGAGTATTTCTTTCCACCTATCAGAAACAATATCCTCCAGTTTACTTAAATGCTTTAAAGAGAAAAATCAATTATGCAGCTTCCACACTGATTACAAATGAACAGGTAAGTTTTAAGAATTACTACTGCTATTACATATCTGAACTGAAAAATGACTATATATTTATTCCTACTATTTATGCAATAATAAAAATCCAGCCATGTGGGATACACAAACTAGTGCGTTTCATTGTGTTCCAAGCACGGATAAAAGGGGAGGGTTATGTCAGGATAGGAATCTATTTTAAAATTTTGCCATGCCAATATGCGGACATACCAGATCGGTCGAGGCCCAGGAGAACGACCTCCACCAGTACTGTTAGCAAATAGAGTGCTATGGGGAATTTGGCTACTACTGGCCAAAGGAGAAGAGGGTGAAGGTGTGTTCGAAAGGCAGGAAGAGATGAGGAAGGTTAGGAGAGTGGAAGTGAGGGTAGGAACTTTGAATGTTGGCAGTATGACTGGCAAAGGGAGAGTAAAGGTTCCGGGTTCGAGTCCAGCCACTGTGCGTTTTGAGTAGTGAGCTGCTATTATAATATAATAAAAATATACATTTGATTTGAGTTTGCAATACCCAGTGAAAATTTTGGCTACTTGTAAAAGTTAGCACCTTTTTTTTTTTATTATTGTGTTTTATTCTGTCAGTGACATTCACGTGGTACAATGAACTTGCCTCTCCCTCCCCTGAGTTGATGGCATTTATCTCCATTCTTTCACAAGAGCAGCGATGACCACTGTTGGTGCTGTGGTTGATGCCTGCTCAGAACTACTTGTTGCACCGGCAATCAAAGATAAGATGTCCCGTGACCACTATCAGATTACCATGCGGCATTGTGTTTTGACAACACACACGCCCATGCAGAATTTGTGAAAAATAACAGATTTGCTGCGATTTTGGACATCTGACAACATTTTGTTGAGAACTGTGTTTTGAGCTACAACCCAGGGCAAAGACTTTCTTAGCCTGTGGTCATAAAGCTTATGGAGGTGTTTCTGGACAAAGGCAGAACTGTAACAGACAGTTTCTTCACAGTGCTTTCTCTAGCTAATAGACTGCTGCACCGCAACACAACTCTGCTTGGCACTATAAGTAAAATGGGACTTCCACCTGCAGCTATAGTCACTTTAGTACATAAGCAATTCACCACACTAATTTTTAAGATATGGACTCTGAAAGGAACCTTCAAAGATTACAGTCTTCCTCATTTCAAGGTACCGCAAAGTTGATATTGAAGTGAGTTCATCCCTGTTTTTCTTATTAAGGGGGAGAGTTCTATGCTTAATTAATCAGTATTATATTCTGTTAATCTTTCTGCCAGTCTCAAAGACAGCCAGTTACTACTGGGAAAAAAAGTTCCCAATAATGCTAACATAACCACATTTTACAGTGAAGATGGATAAATATCTTGCACTATGAACATCACATATGATTCAGTTCCACTTCAGATTATCAGACCACAATATTTTAACTACCACTCTGTAATATTATCCAGGTGACCCATGTAAGGACACACATCTTTGTTTGCCCACATTATGTCATGACTGCATAAAGAAACTTTTTTAGAACGCCTAAATTTGCCGCATATTAATATCAATGATAATTGTATCCACAGACTTCTTAAACTCCTTCAGAGTCACAATTGGTCTTGCACTATTTTTCATAAAAAAATAATGCAGTACAACCACTGAGTACAAATGGATTGCCAGGTTTTTTGTTGAAGGAAATATCTTCATTTTTACTAATAGATTCCTACTATATATTTAGAATGTGCTTAAATACTGCAGTAGCAAAAGACAGCTGTGGATATGCTATGGTAATGAAAATGGTTAAACAGCATATTTATAAATATATATATATAAAATAAAATAAAATAAAATATAAAATTTACCTGATGAACTCCTCCAGGCCTGACATAGGCAGCATGCATTCGAGCTCCTGACACCCTCTCATAAAACTCAAACATCTGAAACACAAAACAACCAATATCCGTGCTGGGCAATAATGGCAAAATTCAATATCACAATATTTACGCATAATATCACATTATGATGATATTTAATCAATATTTAAATGTGTTAAGATAATACCATGCCATCAAAGCACCAGTACTCTGTCAAAATGTGTTTTGCAAACTTTACACAGTATTTCAAAATTTAACCAAACATAAAAGAATTTCCAGATAGATAATTTGCTTTTATTTACTTTAGTGATGTTAAGGTATATATGCAGTTAAGGTTTCACACAATGATAAGGATTTTTAATTTTAACAGGACATAATGTTAGTTTGCAACCTTTATACTTACAATACGTGTGAATCATACATCTATGAATAAAATATTGGTTGTTTCAGGTGCCCAACCCAGAAGAATAACATAGCTGCATTAACATAGACAGGATATCAATCTAAATGCTACTACTAATAATAATAATAATGATCATCTGACTTCACTGTCTATGTGCAACGCAGACTCGGTAGCTTATATGTTCTCACTGTTGGGTGTGCATGCATGCTTGCAAAACAAAAACATTTCCGCTTTTTTGATTAGTATCAGAAAACAGATAAATACATGCTGCAAACAAAGAAAAGAATTTGTAAATTACAGACATGACCCCTTCCCCCCCCAAAAAAAAAGCAAATCCGTGAAAACAAAATTACAAATGCTAAAATAGAGCACATTGCTAAGGAAATGCATCCTTTTTATATGGTGTAAAAAGAGGAATTTAAAAATTTTAAAATGCTAGACCCAAAGTGTACCATGCCAAGTCACATGTACTTCACCAAAGCAGTGCCCCCACAACCAAGTATGAAGAATGTAGACAAAAAGTTCATTCAGATAGTAAATTTATTGGTTATTTTGTTTGCGGAACGAATCTGTGGTCTGATCACATACTTGAATCATATACAGTATAAGTACAATATTAATAAGAACTGTAAACTACATGTGCTTACAAACCACATTCCTCAGGGATTAAAATCTAAGGGAAAACAAATAGATATTTCTTTCCTAAAACAGATGGCCTCTGTATGATATCACTTTAAATTTCTACATGGTGAAGTGTGTGTATTGTTATATGTGCGTTTTCAGTGTTGAGTTTGAAGACAGTGCTCACAAAAAATGGGTCTCTTCAGAATTTATTTGTATCTACAGTCATATGAAAAAGTTTGGGAACCCCTCTCAGCCTGCATAATAATTTACTTTCAGCAAAAAAAAAAAAAAAAAGATGACAGTGGTATGTCTTTCATTTCCCAGGAACATCCGAGTACTAGGGTGTTTTCTGAACGAAGATTTTTAGTGAAGCAGTATTTACTTATTAACTGCTCAATACTGATTACTTGCAACACCAAATTGTTTGGATTAGCTCGTTAAGCCTTGACCTTCATAGACAGGTGTGTTCAATCACGAGAAAAGGAATTTAAGGTGGTTAATTGCAAGTTGTGCTTCCCAAAGCAACTCTCAATATATCTGAAAAAAAGATTGTTCAGTATCATGGTTTAGGAGAAGGCTACAAAAAGCTATCTCAGAGGTTTAAACTGTCAGTTTCAACAGTAAGGAAATCCAATAAACATAATGTCACTGCTGAAACACTACTGTTCCCATAAGGCATGCCACTGCTACTTTGAAAGCTCAGCCAATCAAACAAAAATCCAAAGAATTAAGAAGGGTTCCCAAACTTTTTCATATGACTGTATATATGTGTATTACATTTGTGTTTCTATCTTGTTGCTTATTTGATAGGTATTTTAGAGATAAAAAAGATAAGAAAATAAATTCCAAACAAGTCTAGTTTTAAAAGTCCTACTGCCTACTACACTATTTGGTAGTGTATTCCGTGTGTCTATGGTTCTTTGTGTAAACAAAATCTTCCTAAAGTTTGTGCGAAATTTACACTTAAGTTTTCAACTGTGTCCCCCTCTTCTTGAAGAAATCATTTTAAAGTAACAGTCTCAATCCACTGTACTAACTTCATTCATAATTTTAGTTGCAGTGATCACAAAAATGTAACTGGCCTACAATTATTGTACGGAGTAGCATTACATGACTATGTAATGTTTTGTAGGAAAAATTCCTTGTGTTCTAGGAAGAGGTGTTCAAAAAAAGAGGCATAGTACTATTATTAACATGTATTTAATTATATTGATTCAGGTGGGTATAGAAAGTATTCAGAGCCCCTTCAATTTTTCTCTCTTTGTTATATTGCAGCCATTTGCTAAAATCATTTAAATTTATTTTTTCCCTCATTAATGCACATACAGCACCCCATATTGACAGACAAAAAAAAAAAAGAATTTTTGAAATTGTTGCAGATTTATTAAAACAGAAAAACTGAAATATCACATGGTCCTAAGTATTCAGACCCTTTGCTCAGTATTTAGTAGAAGCACCCTTTTGAGCTAATGCAGCCATGAGTCTTCTTGGAAAAGATGCAACCAGTTTTTCATACCTGGATTTGGGGACTCTCTGCCATTCCTCCTTGCAGATCCTCTCCAGTTCTGTCAGGTTGGATGGAAAACGTTGGTGGACAGCCATTTTTAGGTCTCTCCAGAGATGCTCAATTGGGTTTAAGTCAGGGCTCTGGCTGGGCCATTCAAGAACAGAGTTGTTGTGAAGCCACTCCTTCGTTATTTTAGCTGTGTGCTTAGGGTCATTGTCTTGTTGGAAGGTAAACCTTCGGTCCAGTATGAGGTCCTTAGCACTCTGGAGAAGGTTTTTGTCCAGGATATCCCTGTACTTGGCCGCATTCATCTTCCCCTCGATTGCAACCAGTCGTCCTGTCCCTGCAGCTGAAAAACACCCCCACAGCATGATGCTGCCACCGTCATGCTTCACTGTGGGGACTGTGCAGTGTCTGGTTGTCTCCACACATACCGCTTAGAATTAAGGCCAAAAAGTTCTATCTTGGTCTCATCAGACCAGAGAATCTTATTTCTCACCATCTCAGAGTCCTTCAGGTGTCTTTTAGCAAACTCCATGCGGGCTGTCATGTGTCTTGCACTGAGGAGAGGCTTCCGACAGGCCACTCTGCCATAAAGCCCTGACTGGTGGAGGGCTGCAGTGATGTTTGATTTTCTATAACTTTCTCCCATCTCCTGACTGCATCTCTGGAGCTCAGCCAAAGTGATCTTTGGGTGGTTCTTTACCTCTCTCACCAAGGCACTTCTCCCGCGGTAGCTCAGCTTGGCCGGACGGCCAGCTCTAGGAAGGGTTCTGGTCGTCCAAAAAGTCTTCCATTTAAGGATTATGGAGGCCACTGTGCTCTTGGGAACCTTAAGTGCAGCAGAAATTTTTTTGTAACCTTGGCCAGATCTGTGCCTTGCCAAAATTCTGTTTCTGAGCTCTTCAGGCAGTTCCTTTGAACTTATGATTCTCATTTGCTCTGACATGCATTGTGAGCTGTAAGGTCTTATATAGGCAGGTGTGTGGCTTTCATAATCAAGTCCAATCAGTATAATCAAATACAGCTGGACTCAAATGAAGGTGATCTCAAGGATGATCAGAAGAAATGGAAAGCACCCGAGTTAAATATAGGAGTGTCACAGCAAAGGATCTGAATACTTAGAACCATGTGATATTTCAGTTTTTCTTTTTTAATAAATCTGCAACAATTTCAAAAATTCTTTTTTTGTCTATCAATATGGGGTGCTGTGTGTACATTAATGAGGAAAAAAATTAATTTAAATGATTTTAGCAAATGGCTGCAATATAAAAAAGAGTAAAAAATTGAAGGGGGTCTGAATACTTTCCGTACTCACTGTAGATATAATATTGTGATATTTAATTTTTTCAGAATTCAGAATTTGAAGATGGCGCCGACTGGTGTGGCTGGCTGTCTGCTCATCTCTCTAGTCTATGTTTTAACTTTGTTTTTATGTTTTAATTCATCCCAATGTTCACTGTCCTATGATTGGGAGTCTTTACTAATATATTTTCTGGCGTACTTTCCTCTCAATTTTCCTCCTCTGATTGGATTTTTTGTGAACCTCCACATTTGTTTTATTCATCTCCTGACTTCTTCACCTGGACGCCGGTGTTCACCTGTATCAGTGAGTTGAATGCCCCTTGGAGACACAAACGCACCCGCCGCCGTCGTGGGAAAAGAGCCGGAATTGCTGTTAAACAATGCCGACTCAAGTCCCAGAGCTTTGTTTCCCAATGCCTGCGAGTTGTCTATGACCCCTTCTCCTGCTCAGGAATCCATCACTGACTTGGGGGCGCTGGACACTGGATTTAATTTCTCCATTTCAAGACAGCATCACTTTTCCTCATTGTGCTATTGGGCAGTAAACGCTGATAATCTTCGCACATTCACCCGTGCTAATCCTGCAACAAGGTCTTCTACTTCTACCAAGGCTGCTCTCCTGAACGTGAGATCAGTGTCTAATAAAACTTTTATTCTGTAAGACTTTATTACAGTAATCCCTCCTCGATCGCGGGGGTTGCGTTCCAGAACACCCCGCGATAGATGAAAATCCGCGAAGTAGAAACCATATGTTTGTATGTTTTTTTTTATATATTTTAAGCCCTTATAAACTCTCCCACACTGTTAACATTATTAGAGCCCTCTAGACACGAAATAATACCCTTTAGTCAAAAGTTTAAACTGTGCTCCATGACAAGACAGAGATGACAGTTCTTTCTCACAATTAAAAGACTGCAAATATATCTTCTCTTCAAAGGAGTGCGCACATCAGGAGCAGAGAATTTCAGAGAGAGAGAGAGCTAAGAAAAGCAAACAATCAAAAAATCAATACGTGGTTTTGTGCTTTTAAGTATGCCGAAGCACCGCGATAAAGCGGCATTTTTTAGAGGGGCGTCCGTATCTTCTTAGCAAACAGCCTCTCTGCTCACACCCCTTCCGTCATGCGCAGAGAACGTCAGAGAGAGAGAGAGAGAGAAAGCGCAAGTTTAAAACAAAAAATCAATACGTGCTTTTGGGTTTTCAAGTATGCCAAAGCACTGCGATAAAGATGCATTTTTTAGAGGAGCGTCCGAATCCTCTAGGCAAACAGCCTCTGTGCAAACAGCCCCTTTGCTCACACCCTCTCCTCAGGCAGAGAGAGTAAGAGAGACAGAAAAAAGCAAACAATCAAGCACCGCGCGGGAAGCATATCTTATATCATTGAGGAGTTTTAGTTAATATGTAATACATGCTCTAATTGGGTAGCTTCTAAGCCATCTGCCAATAGTGACCCTTGTATGAAATCAACTGGGCAAACAAACTGGGGAAGCATGTGCCATAAATAAAAAGACCCATTGTCCACAGAAATCCGCGAACCAGCGAAAAATCTGTGATATATATTTAGATATGCTTACATTTAAAATCCACGATAGAGTGAATCCATAAAAGTCGAAGCGCGATATAGCGAGGGATTACTGTACATCAAATAATCTGGATTTCTTCTTCATCATCGAGACTTGGATTTCAAATGGTGACGCTTCATTTTTTTCTGACTTGGTTCCATCAGGTTATTCAATTTTAAACTCTCCTCGTTTGATTCGTTGGGGGTGGGGTGGGGGGTGGGCGGGCTTTATTGCCACTGTTTTTAAAAGTATGTTCTTGTGTCAGAGCCTTACAATGGGTCCGTTTAGCAGCTTTGAACTTCAACTTTCGAAGTGTGCAGCTCCCCTTATTTGTTGTTTGCCGTGGTTTATAGACCTCCTGTAATTAATGACACTTTCATTTATGAATTCTCTGATCTCCTGGCTGATATCACGCTCTCCCATGACAAAATATTTATTGTTGGTGATTTCAACATTCACGTTTGTTGTCAATCAAAACCTTTGGTCAAAGACTTTTTATCACTACTGGACTCATTTGATTTTATACAGAATATTAATACGCCAACTCACTCTCTCGGTCACACCCTTGATCTCGTTCTTACTCGTGATATTTCAGTGAATAGTACTGATTTATGTGATGTTTCTTTCACTGATCACTTTTCTGTAATGATGGATCTGCATATTACTGTTGATCTCCCGACTAATAGCCGTCCACCACGCTGCTTGCGCTTTTTAAATTCTTCCGTTATATCTGATTTTAAAACCATTTTCTCTAGTCTTTATATGCATGACCAAAATAATGATATCGATGATTCTGTCATAAAATTGAATTGCTCCTGTAAAACAGTTTTAGATGCAATTTCTCCGCCCAAGATACACAGTAATAAGGTAAGACCTGCTCCCTGGCTAAATGAAACTACGCGATCACTGCGCCGCGCCTGTCGAACTGCTGAACGGCTTACTATCTCTAAACAGATTTTCAGGACTTCTCTTTTCAATTTCCAGGCTGAAGTTAAGAAATCAAAACATGACTTCTTTGCCGATTTAGTATCCCGTCATTCAAACAATCCTAGGGTTTTATTTAATTTAATTAATGCGGCCATTCACCCTCATTCTATGATGGGACTAAATGGTACTGTTCATTCATGTGAGCAGTTTCTAGCATTCTTTGTCAGCAAAATTGATACTATCCGCAGTGGCATTGTTCAAACTGGCTATGAACTTTCTACTGTTAATCATGACATTGTTCTAGATTCCTTTGATCAAGTTTCACTTTCAATGCTAAAAAGAACTATTGACACCCTTAAACCAGCTTCCAGCCCCCTCAATATTGTACCACCACGTCTCTTAGTGGAAGCCTTTGATGTGTTGGGCCCATCTTTACTAGCGATTATAAATGATTCTATTAGTTCGGGGGTTGTGCCCTCATTTTTTTTAAACATACTACAGTCCGTCCCCACCTAAAAAAGGCAGGATTAGATCCTGGAGATCTAACCAACTTTCGTCCAATTTCCCAGCTGCCATTTCTTGCTAAAATTCTACAAAAAATGATTTATAATCAATTAGTCAATCACCTTAACGCCAATAATTTATTTGAGATCTACCAATCTGGTTTTAGGCGTTATCATGGTGTTGAAACGGCACTCCTGAAAGTGTTCAACGACATCTCTCTTATTACTGACTTAGGTGATGCGGCAGTGCTTGTCCTCCTTGACCTGTCCACACCATTGACCATGACATATTGCTGATGCAGCTCGAACATCTTGTTGGGCTTAAAGGGGCTGCTCTTAACTGGTTCAGGTCATATCTAACTGGTAGACACTTTTCAGTGACTTTAAATTCCTCTTTTTCATCTACTGCTCCTCTCAAATATGGTGTTCCTCAGGGATCCATTTTGGGTTCTATTTTATTCTCTATATACCTTCACCCTATTGGAGCGATTTTTAGGAAATTGAACATTTCTTTTCACTGCTATGCTGATGATACTCAGGTTTATTTTCTCGTCTGCAACTCTGCAACAAATCAACTCCACAACTGTCTGAACTAAGATCCTGGATGGCTAATAATTTTCTTGATCTAAATCAAAATAAAACAGAGGTGCTTATAGTGGGTCCACCAGCTAAAGCCCAAATTGGTCTTGGACTTCTCGGCTCTCTCTCTGTCTTTTCCTTGGTGTTACCTTTGATAGTGACCTCTCTTTTGAGAAACAAGTAAATTCTGTAGTCAAGTGTTGCTTTTTCCAACTTCGTCTATTAGGTAAGATAAAGCCTTTTTTATCTTCTAAAGATCTTGAGAAAGCTACTCATGCTTTTATTTTTTCTTGCCTCAATTATTGCAATTCGCTGTATTCTGGGATTAACAAATCTCTGATACACAGGTTACAGCTGGTCCAAAATGCTGCCGCTCGCTTTCTGGTTGGGGCAAGGAAGTAGGACTCTGTTTCTCCTATTTTAGCTTCTTTACACTGGCTGCCTGTCAGTTTTCAAATTGATTTTAAAATCTTGCTGCTAGTTTTGAAATCTTTACATGGACTTGCTCCTGCCTATTTATCTGAACAGTGTGTTTTACACCAGCCATCCAGAGTGCTTAGATCTTCTGGTCAGTTGTCTCTTGTTGTCCCTCGTACCAAGTGTAAAACCAAGGGGGACAGGGCCTTTGCAGCTGCTGCCCCTCGTCTGTGGAACTCTTTACCTCATCATATTAAGGATTCATCTACAATTGAACTGTTTAAAACGTGATTAAAAACTCACTTCTTTTCACTTGCATTCAGTGACCTTCGGTAATACTGATGTTTTTTCTCTATGAGCATATAACATTATTTCTATATATTATCTATCTTATTTTATGTTCATATATTTTATTACTTATTTATGCTTTATTGTTTTTTTTTCCTTTTATTCTATTATCGTAAAGCACTTTGGCCGCAGCATTACTATGTTGTTTTAAATGTGCTATATAAATAGACATTGACATTAATTCAGGTATTATAATTTACTGTTTTAAAAACAATTTAAGAACAATAAAGCTGAATATCTTTGGCATTAAAATAGTAGGAGATACCATTAAGAGCATCAATAATTTGAGCTAGAGGAAGCATATACAGTGATCCCTCGCTATATTTGCTTCGACTTTCACGGCTTCACTCCATCACGGATTTTAAATGTAAGCATATCTAAATATATATCACGGATATTTTGCTGGTTCGCAGATTTCTGTGGACAATGGGTCTTTTAATTTATGGTACATGCCTTCTCAGTTGGTTTGCCCAGTTGATTTCATACAAGGGACGCTGTTGGAGGATGGCTGAGAAGCTACCAAATCAGAGCAAAACTCCTCAATGATATACGATATGCTTCCCACGCGGTGCTTCGCATACTTGAAAGCCCGAACAGCACATATTGATTTTTGATTGTTTGCTTTTCTCTGTCTCCCTTACTCTCTCTGACATTCTCTGCTCCTGACGGAGGGGGTGTAAACAGAAGGGCTGTTCGCACACTGGCCTAGAGGATACGGACGCTCCTCTAAAAAATGCTGAAAGAGTACCTTCACAATGCTCCCTTCCTTGCAGCTGCTTTGTTCGTCGGTGCTTCGTATACTTATAAGCCCGAATAGCCATATTGATTTTTGATTGTTTGCTTTTCTCTCTCTGACATTCTCTGCTAACGATGCGCACTCCTTTGAAGAGGAAGATATGTTTGCATTCTTTTAATTGTGAGACAGAACTGTCATATCTGTCTTATCACGGAGCACAGTTTAAACTTTTGACTAAAGGTTGTTATTTCATGTCTAGAGGGCTCTAATAATGTTAAACGTATTTAGAAGGTCGTAAACAGGTATTCTATGCTCTAACTGCGAAAATATTCAATTTATAAATAAAGAATCCTACTTCATGGAAATTCATTTATCGCAGTAGAGTCTGGAACGGATTAACCACGATAAACGAGGGTTTACTGTACTGTGAAAACAAGATAAGTCTGGGGACAGATGCTTGGGGCACCACACAAGTCAAAGAAGCAGAAGTACACTCAGAAGTATACTCCACAGAGATGAAGAAACTCCTATCAGATAAACATGAGGTGAACAAAGCCAAAGCTGAACCAGCGATACCCACAGAATGATTTAGAGGGTCTTATGATCAACCATATTAAAGGCCAAACTAAGATCAAGCAATACTAACATAGGACATTCATACGCATCTGAAGCCATTATTAAATCACTGAATACTTTAAGGAGAGCTGCTTCTGTGTAGTGATGCTTTCTGTGGAGTGTGTGTTCTACTTGTAGGGCAGACACAGATTGTATGCTTTAATTTACTCAGTATTGTGGGAACTGTCACAGGCCATGTCTTCTATCTGTAAGATAGAAAGACAAACATATCTATACTCTTGGGCTTGAGTGATACTCACGTAATGTAAATTGGTTTTATTGGTTTTTCACCACTGTAGACGATTACACTTGCTGTTTGCATCAACCATCTGCAGACAGCTTAGCAGCTATTTCTCAATTTCATGTCTGCTGGTAACACCAATTCCTGAGCTTTATGGAGATTTCTTAACCCTGCTACACATGTAAGTTTCAGAAAACCTATTACATACATAATCTTGCCACTTCCTCCCAGCAGGGACGATGCTGTTCCTCTTTCCAGTGGAGAACCTTCTTGACCTCAGGGTCACATTCCTGACTAACTCGCCATTCTTGGGTACAACCTGGCACTGAACCTTATCAGGATCCTCACAGCTTTGATCTTAACGCTCCCTTTTCTCACAATAGGCACATCCCTGATCTGCGCAGGGTCGTCGAGAGAGAGCATCTGCATTTTTGTGTTGCTCACCAGGTCGATGCTCTACTTGAAAGTGGTAAGTCTGAAGCTCCTCCAACCAACGAGCAATCTGACCCTCAGGTTCTCGAAAAGACAGTAACCACTGGAGAGCAGCATGATCAGTGCGGACCACAAAAGAGAGACCACACAGGTAGTGCTTGAAGTGACGAACAGATTCCACCAGGGCGAGGAGCTACCTCCGAGTCACACAATAATTCCTCTCAGCTCTTCTGAGAGCACGGCTATAGTAAGCCACCACACGCTCTCCCTCTGGATGCCGCTGTGACAGCACAGCCCCTAAGCCCACATCACTGGCATCGGTGTCCAGGAGGAATGGCAGGTCAATATTGGGTGGAGCCAAGATCGGTGCACCGCAAAGGGCTTCTTTCAATTTACAAAAGGCTGCTTGTTGTCCCCCCCCCCCTGGAATGCTTCATCTGGGCTAAATAAACGATGCAAGGGTGCAGCAATAGTGGCAAATTCAGGTACAAATCACCTATAGTAATAGGCCAGTCCAAGAAATTCACGAATCTACCTTGGCTCAGGCCACTCTTGCACAACAGACACCTTATCTTTCTCTGTGGTGACACCTCTGACTCACACGGTGACCCAGAAATGACACTTCTCTCTGGAGGTGGCGGCACTTATCAGGATGAAGTTTAAGGTTGGCCACATGAAGCTTCTGCAGAACCTCCCTCAAGGACTCCAGAGCCTCCTGGAATGTCTTGTCATGAACCAGTAAATCATCCAAGTAGACAAGGCATTGAGTACCAGACATATCTGCCAATACTTTATCCATTAACCGTTCAAAGGTAGCTGGAGCATTGCAAAGACCAAAAGGCATAACTCGGAACTGCCAGAGTCCCTTTCCTGTGAAAAATGCAGTCTTAGGTCGAGCTTCAGGTGTTAGCGGCACATGCCAGTAGCCACTGCGCAGGTCTAGTGATGAAAACCAGGCTGATCCTGCCACCAAATCCAGGGACTCATCAATGCGAGGCAACGGATAGGAGTCCTTGATGGTTACAGCATTTACCCGCCGATAATTAACACAAAATCGCCACTTGCCATCCTTCTTGGGAACAAGGACCACAGGAGAGACGCAGGGAGATTCAGAGGGTTCGATAATCCTGGACTGACTCATTTCCTGCAGAATCTTCTCAGCTGCTGTCTGTTTAGCTAGTGGCATACGGCGGGGGTGCTGTTTGATAGGGAAAGCACTCCCAGTATTGATGTCATGCTGCACAAGAGAAGTCTGGCCAACATCATCTGCAGAGGTAGCAAAACGGTCCCTAAAGTCATGTAATAACTGCCAAAGCTGCGCTGTTGCTTGTGTGTTAACCCTTTCCTGTTGGCATTCCAAACAGTGCTGACAACCTTCATTACTGGTACGGGTTGAGTGATGTTAGTGAAAATAGGCACATGTTCTTCTTGGGGAGCCACCACTGGTGGTTCCCTTCTGCCTTGCTGGTGCCCTAACAAGGGAGTGTCCCAATGCCTTGAAGATACAGAGTCCCCATCTGAAGATCTATTCGCGCTCCAACTGCTTGTAAGAAATCAAGTCCCAAGATACAGGAGTTGTTGATATTAGCCACCCAGACATCCTGCACCCACTGCTTCTCAGCAATACAAATGTCTACTTGTGCTCTGCCTAATATTGGGGACATCTCACCTGTAGCTGTCATCAACTTAGTAGAATTGGCTGCACATAGGACCGCCACATCCAACATGTCAGGATGGATAATAGATGCAGTTGACCCTGTATCCACCAGTGCCTTGCATACATGGCGCCAATCAAAACTGAAAGGTGACAGTAATCTCCCTCACCCAGCTGACCAACAGGGACTGTTCTTGGGGCCAGCGTTGTCCCCCTACACTGGTCCCATTTCGCTTCCGTACAATGCTTACTTGGGAGTCCTCTTGTTTAGCCCTACTGGGGCAGTCACGCTGCAAGTGTCCATGTTGTCCACAGTACCAGCAGCGGGGTGGGCGCATTAGGCGTGAAGGATTCCTGAATTTCTGTAGGGGTAGTCACTGGAGCCACTGCCTCATACTCTTGTTCTACATCTATGGCCTTAGTTTGGTGGATAGCTTCTGGTCTCCTCACCTTGGTCGACTCTGCTGATGGAAGAGGTACTTGGCTGTAACCCTCTTTAAGTATTTATTCTGCCTCCTGGGCGCAGACAAAGCTTGTTCCAAGGTCTCAGGCTTAGCAAAACGGACCTGCTGTCGGAGATATGGTGGGCTCAAACCCGCAGAAATGCCTCCTTAGCCAACTCTGCCTGCACGGATCTGTCAAAATGGGGATAACCCCCGCACCAGAGACTGTACATCTGCTGCAAATGCCCCAGGGCCTCAGTTGTCCTGCGAACCCTCTGCTCCAGCTGTTGTCTTATTGTAGTCACAGCTTCTATATGGCCAAACCGTCGCTCCAATGCAATTTCCAAAGCATGGGCATTTAACAGCTCATCTTCTGGCACATCCGTCAGAACCACCAATGCATCACCATCCAATGCTATAGCCAGCTAAACACAGCTTAGTCCTCCAAACTCCAGCCATTTGCCCTGGCAATCATGCGAAAACGGGTGTTGTATGCTTCCCAAGACCAGTTCCATAAAATCTGCCAATCTTTAATACAGTCCCACCCATCCGTTGCGTCTTTATTTCATCACTCACATGCACCGCCTCCCTAGCCGCCCTCAGCCACGTGTTGTCCATGCAGCGTAACAGTTCTGTGTAGCCACGCGCTCGCGCAATCCTTCAGCCAAAACGTTTATTGCCTCTCCATCTACGTGTGCCAATAACTGCCCTGCTCCATAATCCTCCGTCCATCCGTGCGTATTTGCTAAATAAAGGAAGCGCTGTTTGAATTCGGTCCACGCCAACACACTCGGAAGCGCTGCAATTCTTTCGTTTCTATCGCTCCGTCCGGCCTCGCATTAAATTGAGCATCTTCCATAAAATAGGGTCGCGCTGCAGGCTCAACAGCATTCAGCCTCATAAATGCATACTGTTCCAAAGGAGGCTCTAAGTCGCCCTCTTGCTTCACGCGGGCTGAAAACCTGCCCTCCTCCATGAGTGCTAACTGCCTAGGCGAACTTATATGCGGCGTGAACGCTTCTTTAAATACACTCTCACCCGGACTTTGACTGCTGCTTCGTTTCATTTCCACACTGTCGCGACTCCGTTTGTCTAATAACCAAATCCCACTTCTGACACCAATGTGACGTCCCGTCGAATAAACACACTCAGGAGCCGCTTGTCTGGGGAAGTCTTCCAAATGCCGACTGGCTTTTTATTCAATATGCGCATATAAACGGTGCCCTACAACCGCCCGTTGTCTGGGTCACGGGACACCTCCAAAATAACAAAGACTAATCACCTTTGTCCTATCTACCTCTCTTAAAAACAGTTACTTCCCTTCTTTACACCTTATGCTGTTCTCCTCACTTTCTCCAGCCTCTCCAACTCACCCTTCCGGCCACACCACCCCTTTTTATCACGGCCCATTAATTAACCCGGATCCCTGTCACTCATCTCTCTCTAGGGAGGTGCCCTTACAAACAGGGTTCCCCCAAGACTCCACCCCAACACTGCTTCCCTTCCCTTCCCTATAGCCCATGCAATGGCAAGACACGTCACAGTATATATATATATATATATATATATATATATATATATATATATATATATATATATATATATATATATATATATATATATATATATATATTACACACAGTAATCCCTCCTCGATCGCAAGGGTTGCTTCCAGAACCCCCCGCGATAGACGAAAATCCGCGAAGTAGAAACCATATGTTTGTGTAGTTATTTTTATATATTTTAAGCCCTTATAAACTCTCCCACACTGTTAACATTATTAGAGCACTCTAGACATGAAATAACACCCTTTAGTCAAAAGTTTAAACTGTCCTCTATGACAAGACAGAGATGACAGTTCTTTCTCACAATTAAAAGAATGCAAATAGATGATCTTCTCTTCAGGAGCAGAGAATTTCAGAGGGAGAGAGAGAGCTCGCTCGCAAAGAAAAGCAAACAATCAAAAAATCAATACTTGTACTTTTAAGTTTGCCGCGGCATTTTTAGAGGAGCGTTAGTATCTTCTAAGCAAACAGCCTCTGTGCAAACAGCCCCTCTGCTCACATCTCCTATGTCAGGCGAGAGAACGCCAGAGAGAGCGAGATTAAAGCAACAATCAAAAAATCAATACGTGTGCTTTTGTGATTTTAAATATGCCGAAAGCACCGCAATAAAGCAGCATTTTTTTAGAGGAGCATCAGTATCTTTTAAGCAAACAGCACCTCTGCTCACACCCCCTCCGTCAGGCGCAGAGAATGTCAGAGAGGGTGAGAGAGAGGCAGAGACAAGCAAACAATCAAGCTCCGCGCGGGATGCATATCTTATAGCATTGAGGAGTTTTAGTTAATATGTAATACATGCTCTGATTGGGTAGCTTCTAAGCCATCCGCCAATAGCGTCCCTTGTATGAAATCAACAGGGCAAACAAACTGAGGAAGCATGTAGCATAAATTAAAAGACCCACTGTCTGCAGAAATCCGCGAACCAGCGAAAAATCTGTGATATATATTTAGATGTGCTTACATTTAAAATCCGCGATACAGTGAAACCGCGAAAGTCAAAGCGCGATATAGCGAGGGATTACTGTATATACATACATACATATATACACTCACCTAAAGGATTATTAGGAACACCATACTAATACAGTGTTTGACCCCCTTTCGCCTTCAGAACTGCCTTAATTCTATGTGGCATTGATTCAACAAGGTGCTGAAAGCATTCTTTAGAAATGTTGGCCCATATTGATAGGATAGCATCTTGCAGTTGATGGAGATTTATGGGATGCACATCCAGGGCACGAAGCTCCGTTCCACCACATCCCAAAGATGCTCTATTGGGTTGAGATCTGGTGACTGTGGGGACCATTTTAGTACAGTGAACTCATTGTCATGTTCAAGAAACCAATTTGAAATGATTCGAGCTTTGTGACATGGTGCATTATCCTGCTGGAAGTAGCCATCAGAGGATGGGTAAATGGTGGTCATGAAGGGGTGGACATGGTCAGAAACAATGCTCTGGTAGCCCGTGGCATTTAAACGATGCCCAATTGGCACTAAGGGGCCTAAAGTGTGCCAAGAAAACATCCCCCACACCATTACACCACCACCACCACCAGCCTGCACAGTGGTAACAAGGCATGATGGATCCATGTTCTCATTCTGTTTACGCCAAATTCTGACTCTACCATTTGAATGTCTCAACAGAAATCGAGACTCATCAGACCAGGCAACATTTTTCCAGTCTTCAACTGTCCAATTTTGGTGAGCTTGTGCAAATTGTAGCCTCTTTTTCCTATTTGTAGTGGAGATGAGTGGTACCCGGTGGGGTCTTCTGCTGTTGTAGCCCATCCGCCTCAAGGTTGTGCGTGTTGTGGCTTCACAAATGCTTTGCTGCATACCTCGGTTGTAACGAGTGGTTATTTCAGTCAAAGTTGCTCTTCTATCAGCTTGAATCAGTCGGCCCATTCTCCTCTGACCTCTAGCATCAACAAGGCATTTTCGCCCACAGGACTGCCGCATACTAGATGTTTTTCCTTTTTACACCATTCTTTGTAAACACTAGAGATGGTTGTGCTTGAAAATCCCAGTAACTGAGCAGATTGTGAAATACTCAGACCGGCCCGTCTGGCACCAACAACCATGCCACGCTCAAAATTGCTTAAATCACCTTTCTTTCCCATTCTGACATTCAGTTTGGAGTTCAGGAGATTGTCTTGACCAGGACCACACCCCTAAATGGTTTATGGTTCCTGCATACAAGTCCCTGCTGAAGCGCACTAAACCAGCCTGCAAGAGCATCAGAGTGTGGCAGGTTGGTGCGGTTTCAGCTCTCCAAGACTGCTTCAAATTGACAGACTGGGACATTTTCAGAGAGACTGCTATGGATGGTGATTCCATCAATCTGGAGGAGTACACAAACTCTGTGACTGGCTATATCTCCAAATGCATAGAGGATGTTACTGTTACCAAGGAGGTTACCACAAGAGCCAACCAAAAGCCCTGGATGATAAGAGAAGTGCACAAGCTGTTCAAGATCAGAAATGCAGCCTTCAGATCTGGAGACAAGGCCGCCATCCGGGTGACCAGAGCCAACCTGTCTCGTGCTATAAGGAGAGCTAAGTGGGTATACGCGCAGAAGATCAACAAACAATTCAGCAGCACCAGAGACGCACGTCGTATGTGGCAGGGTGTTCAGGCAATTACAAACTACAAGCCCAATCCACACAGCAGTGATGGTGATGCCTCCCTTCCGGATGAGCTGAACAACTTCTTTGTACGGTTTGAGGCACAGAACAAAGACTGGGACTGATAAGCAGGGATGATGAAAGAGCATACAGAGATGAGGTGAAATGGCTGTCCGCATGGTGTGAAGACAACAATCTATCTCTCAATGTCGACAAGACAAAAGAGATAATAGTGGACTTCAGAAAATCACGTCCTGCCCACATCCCGCTCAGCATCAACGGTTTAGATGTGGAGATTGTTAGGAGTACCAAGTTCCTCGGTGTGCACTTAACTGAGGAACTTACGTAGACACATAGCTTTGGTCACTGAGTGCAAGGGAAAAATAAAATTTAGTCTATAAGTTATTAAACAGTAAAACATTAACGTTTTAAGAAGTAAAGGTACATTAAGCACTACTGGAGTGGTTGCAGGTAAACTACATTTTAAAGACGGTGTAACAGAACAGGTAAGTACTACTAACAGCAGCTAAAATGTATAAGGATCAT
>NC_053171.1:60430760-60447234 GCF_016835505.1 Polypterus senegalus
CAAGGATTTGATTATAATTAATTCTTTAAATCAGGTTCGTATTTGGAGGACCTGTTGTGTTCAAGTTACATTCCATGTTTGTCAACCGTTGTAAAGATAACAGGTTTCATTCATCGAAATGTTCACTACCTAAATCTCTAACAAGGAGGCGCGTATTTTGAATGAAAAGGGAGAAGACAGCGAAGGAGCAGAAAAGTGAGAAGGAAAACTGTTTAAATAAAGAGCAAGACTCCATAATAAAAACGTTATATATATATATATAGAGAGAAAGATATATATATACATATATATATATATATATATATATATATATATATATATATATATACATATATATATATATATACATATATATATATATATATATATATATATATATATATATATATATATACATATATATATATATATATACATATATATATATATATATATATATATATATATACATATATATATATATATATATACATATATATACATATATACATATATATATATATATATATATATATATATATATATATATATATATATATACACACACATATATATATATACACATATATATATCACTTTTTCCACATTTTATGTTACAGCCTTATTCCAAAATGGATTAAATTAATTTTTTTCCTCAGAATTCTACACACAACACCCCGTAATGTTAACGTGATAAAAGTTTACTTGAGATTTTTGCAAATTTTTTAAAAATAAAAAAATTGAGACAGCAAATGTACGTATATAAGTATTCACAGCATTTGCCATGAAGCTCAAAATTGAGCTCAGGTGCATCCTGTTTCCCCTGATCATCCTTGAGATGTTTCTGCAGCTTAATTGGAGTCTACCTGTAGTAAATTCAGTTGATTGGATCTCATTTGGAAAGGCACACACCTGTCTATATGAGGTTCCACAGTTGGCAGTTCGTCAGAACACAAACCAAGCATGAAGTCAAAGGAATTGTCTGTAGACCTCCGAAATAGGATTTTTTCGAGGCACAAATCTAGGGAAGGTTACAGAAATAATTTCTTCTCCTTTGAAGGTCCCAATGAGCACAGTGGCCTCCATCATCCATAAGTGGAAGATGTTCGAAACCACCAGGACTCTTCCTAGAGCTGGCCGGCAATCTAAACTGAGTGATCGGGGGAGAAGGGTCTTAGTCAGGGAGGTGACCAACAACCCGATGGTCACTCTGTCAGAGCTCCAGAGGTCCTCTGTGGGGAGAGGAGAACCTTCCAGAAGGACAACCATCTCTGCAGCAATCCATCAATCAGGCCTGTATGGTAGAGTGGCCAGACGGAAGCCACTCCTTAGTAAAAGGCACATGGCAGCACGCCTGGAGTTTGCCAAAAGGCACCTGAAGGACTCTCGGACCATAATAAACAAAATTCTTTGGTCTGATGAGACAAAGATTGAACTCTTTGGTGTTAATGCCAGGCGTCACGTTTGGAGGAAACCAGGCACCACTCATCACCAGGCCAATACCATCCCTACAGTGAAGCATGGTGGTGACAGCATCATGCTGTGGGGATGTTTTTCAGCGGCAGGAATTGGGAGACTAGTCAGGATAAAGGGAAAGCTGACTGCAGCAATGTACAGAGATATCCTGGATGAAAACCTGCTCCAGAGCGCTCTTGACCTCAGACTGGGGCGACGGTTCATGTTTCAGTAGGACAACGACCCTAAGCACACAGCCAAGATATCAAAGTGTGGCTTCAGGACAACTCTGTGAATGTCCTTGAGTGGCCCAGCCAGAGCCCAGACTTGAATCCGTTTAAACATCTCTGGAGAGATCTTAAAATGGCTGTGCACCATAATCACGTTGTCATTATGGGCTGTTGTGTGTAGAATTCTGAGGAAAAAAAATTAATTTAATCCATTTTGGAATAAGGCTGTAACATAACAAAATGTGGAAAATGTGATGCGCTATGAATCCTTTCCGGATGCACTGTATGTATATATGTGTATGTCTGCAGGATTCTTAAAAGCAGATGTATTAAATGTTGCAAAAAAGTGTGCTTTTTACTTTATTCCAAGAGAGTTCAATGTAAAACAGTAATTCTGGGTAACATTTTCTTGCACTCGTAGTCGGCGTGTACAGTCAAAATTCTGAGTGTGCTCATGAGCCAAGTAATTCTTAAGTTAAGCAAAATATGAATGTCCAGTTTATGGATGATTCACCATTTTGATTGACCTTTATACATTTAATAATAATTCTGAACAGATTACACGAGTCAAGCCACCTACATATGTCACTGGCATGTCAGTGGTCATGCAAGAAGGAACAGTAGTCAAAAATAAAAGGGAAGGGTGTGTGATAGAGTAGATTGAAGTACCACAGGCCAACTATCCAATGTTTTAATGCACATAAAAAACTAAAAACTTCCAGGTGATGCAGCAAAAGTTTTGATTTTAGAAAATGTGACTTCTGTATTTCTGATGCATGTTCATGACAACAAATGGGATATGGAAATAATCATTTTATAGCATACTAGGAATGTGCGCCCAACTACGTTGCACGTGTTAAAGTTGTCTGTGAAGGGCTCCCAGTTTAAACGAGGCTGCCAGTCGTGAACTGGGACCTTCATCGCACAGCATAATGAATTTTTATAAGGGAAACAAAATTACAAAAGAAAACCCTTGGATATTGATTCGATAGGAACGGCTTACTCGGAATCATTGTCCGAATAGTAATTATGTGGTGTAGGAGCATTTCTGGTTCTGTCCGTTCACAGTCCCTCTCGCTTTCACAACGCTATCGTTTCCTCTCACGATGACTTCTCAACCTTACTCCAATCTCGCAGGTTGCTTTGTGGCAATCCAAAGAGTAAGGCAATATACAGGAGCAATGGTTATAAAAGGGGGACACATAGGTATCCAGGCTCTTTAAAGCATAAATAGGGATCACTTCACTGACATGTGAGCAAGCCATGATACAACTTTGAGACGTGCAGCACTCGCCGGCTACAACGTAACAATAATAATTTCTGGAATGTGCTGTTACGTTGTCATTCATTTTACCCACTGTCTGTCTTTCATTCATATGTTACGTAGGCACGTACCTTTTATCTTAGGCAATCTCATTCTCTAACCAGGCCTCAGGAGCTAACCAGCGTAACACTGTCCACCACCCCTTTCGTTATTCCAGCACATTGTTGACATCCGTAAGTAACAACAACGTACTAAACTGAAAGATGGTCTACGCATGCGTGGAATTCACGGACAAACAAAGATCAAGATCTAAATGAAGATCTCTTTAGTTAATTTAAAGCACAACAATTTGTTTATTTTGAATGTCTGTGTTTTGAGGTGTGACTGGAGTACTACAGTCTTCAGTAGTATAAGTCTCGAGGAGATTCTTAATGCAATGCCTATGATTTAGCTGTTTCTCTACTGCCATCTAGTGCTGCTTCTTCTAATTCATTCGCGGACAAACAAAGATCAAGATCCAAATGAAGATTATTTTATTGCATATTCCTGGTACAATGTTTCTTGAGGTAAGTATATAATTTTGCTTGTATGAATTCTTGCTTAAGTATGGAGATAAATCAAAATGAAGCCAACCATGTGGCATGAACAGGTTTCCTCTTGAAAGACCAAATCATAGTAAACATGTCCCGGAAGGATGAAAGGATATTGTTCAAGAGAATACAAGCACTGGGGTAACATGTGCAGCTGTTCTTCTGTTAAAATTACTGAATTTCATAATATGTTCTTTGTTCAAAAATAACTTGTAAGCTATTGTGTTTAATCTCAAGACACGGATTAATACTTGACAACTGTCTTGGCTGGAATAATGAATGTATATTCTGTAATTTGTATACATTTTGTTTTCAGAGTCTCCCAGGCTCCACTACAAGATGACAGGAATGACTATGTATTTTTAAATTGTAATAGAAAATGCTAAACTTGAGAGCACAATTTTGTGTGGCAAATTATTATATACCATGTTTGTGAAGAAATAACTTTGACTTTGAACACCAAACTTATCCTTTAAGTCTCTATCTAGCATGTCTTTGAAAAACTTAATGCTTAAGAAATTTTAACAATTCGCCACAGACCCCACAATCAAAATCTAAAAGGTAGGCCATCACTTGATGGCTTTTCACATCACTCGAATTGGAATCTGTAGTGTATGAAAGTCATTGAGCTACATAAGTCTGTTTGGACTATGTTTAACTTGATGGCATTGGAAAGTGCTGTTAAAGAACATGTTTAATGTTCTGTGAAAAGTAACTAAAAAAATGAAATGCTCCAGCTTTCATATCTGATTTCATATTGAAATAGACCCTGCATTTTATGTAATGCATACATTTTCTAAATTGTTAATAATTTAAAGAAAATAAGAATATATGATTCAGTGCTTAACACTTTTCGTTTCACTAAGTTGAGTAGCATATCTCAGTATCTTAATCAAGATAAGGAGTGAATCTTCATTTGGCAGAGTATGTATGCATACCCAGGATTCAAGTACACATTACATGCTTTCAATTTACATTTTAAAAAAATATCAAATGAGCCATAACCTACTCTTTATTTGAATGCAGATATTATTTTAACAATTGCTGCTGGCATGCTCAGTTTGCCTGTAGCGACAAGTCAAGTAAAATGACACCTTTTATTGGCTAACTAAAAAAGATTACAATATGCAAAGCTTTCAAGGCAACTCCGGCCCCTTCTTCAGGCAAGATGTTCCAGTTTCAGTTGAATTTCCAGTTTACTTGTAATTGTTATTCAACAGAACCCAGGGAGCAAACTAGATGTAATCCTTGTAGGGTAAAAAAATATACAGCTTTGTCAGAAATAATCAGAATCCCCAACCTTGCATTTATAGCCATTTGTATCAACCACATCTGTCTCTGAAAAGCAATTAGTGATGTTTTGTTCAGTTTGGTGAAGTCTTTGTGTGTATTATGAACATGTATAGCTTACATGTCTTGCTATGTCAAGTACTACAAGATTTAACATAGAGACATCAGGCAGCAGTAGACACTTGCATTTTTCTGCACAATGCTTTGTTAACCTGTAGTAGAATGGGAATGGACAGCTTCTAATGATCCAACTTACATTTAAAGCAGCCCAGGTCATCCTTCTGTGACTAACCTGACTGCTGCTACTGTCACCACTGCCCTACGAGATTCTTTTGTCCTTTCTGCTGGCTTGATTGTTGTATGTAGAGAGAAAATGCATGTGTAGTTGCATTTGTGTTAGATGTGGTTATCGCTAATGGAAACGTTCCATTACTGAAAATTCATTTTAAAAATTACTTTTCATTTCTTTATTATCAGTACAGTACAGAATTTTTTTTAATTCTGTATATGGTTAATATTTATCCCAAAAAATAGTTTTTTCTTCTAATAAGGAAATTCAGTCACTAAGTTTTTTTTTTTCTGCAGTCACTAGGTTATTTTTTAAATTATTATTTAATAAAGTCATGCACGTTGTTTTTATTATGACCTGTTTTGTGTTATGTTTTAATTTGTGAATTATGCTTAAAAATGCAATGCAGGCAGTGTAATAGCACTAGCAATATATAAACTTTTGTAATAAGTTCAAAAACAAATTAAACAAAAGTACAGGATGGTAAATATTGTGGGGGTAAGGGGGTTCCCTCACATTTTCTTACAGTACACTGAGAGACCTTGGAGAAATAAAGATTGATAACCACTGACTTTATATTAAATTATATGTGTACTTTAGTGATTCTTTTAAATTAATTAAATATTAAAAAAAATACAACTTGTGGCACTGAAAGAGCCTGAGTCCCAGTGCTTGAAAGGGATGCATATATAAATGCTTTTATTAACTGATCATATAGCAGTTTAAATAATGGATTACCTTAAGTTGAGTGCAACATTCTTAAGAAGCAAATGATGCATTTTTCCATACTTAAAAATGAAACTCAGGAAAAAATTAATTATTGTATTTTATTGTTGGTCTAAAACACATTACGTTTTTATTTTGGTGAAGCTAGACATATTCCTTGGTTTTCTCTTTTTTGTTTAATGTTAGTTATGAGCACAATATTGCTTGTGAATCTTCACATCCATTTGTCCTTGCTGAATATTTCCATTCTAGAGGAATGTATAGTAGAGCGATGATGTGGCTGCATCATGTCTACGAGGTGCTATACAGTTACCATAACTATGCAACAAAGAGAAAACACAAATCGTAACCTAGTTGTGAGTAAAGTAAAACACTTTAGAATCGTACTTCAGATGAGGTGAGGTGAATAACCTAAGCTTCAGTTTCTTTAAGGTGTTAGATTTTCTCTGGTGGTTGCTTAGTAAACAACATCCACTGTCTAAGGTGTAGAAGAAAGTCAGAAAGACAAAAACCTAGGCGGGAGGAAGCTTTTTAGCACATTTTATTTTCTTCTCATGAGAAGGGACCCTGTGGCCCACTGTGTAGTCCCCGAACTAAGGCACAAAATCATATTTATAACAACTTTATCAGAATAGGCTTACACAACACATGATATAATGTTAATATTTTACTGATTACTTCTTTCAAAAGCATGATTTAATTACGCTGCACAATACTTTGCTTATTTGCTAATTTCATGCTGCCCACTTAATTTTCTTTATTCTAAAAGGTTGAAGTCCAGACCGTGTGTGTACAGTTTAACAGTGTTTAACATTCCACTCTTTATCTGGCCAATATAATTTACATTACATTTTAATCTTACAGAAAAATTACATTGTTACCTTACAGTATAAACAGACATTAAATTTTAACCATACAAATTCTTAGCAGGGTATTCCACTGCACTAAAGCATGCTATCCCTCCTATTAAGGCAAAAACACTAAAGATTTTCTTCCACAAAGGATTGTGTACTGTTTGGTTACCAGGCTAGAAACTGTGCTGACATTTCCTTGAAGCAAATAATTTTAAGTAATGTTTTTGACTGAAAACATTTTTTTCTTTGCTTCTTTAATGCATTAATCACCATCTTATTGTTTTATATTTGTTTAATTCACCAGATAAGGATCCTCCAGCTGAGAAGACAGTTTCCAATTTAACAATTAACTTTGGACCTCAGCACCCAGCAGCGCACGGTGTACTCCGGTTGGTCCTTGAGCTTAGTGGAGAATCCGTTAAAAAATGTGACCCACACATTGGTTTGTTGCATCGTGGGACAGAAAAACTTATTGAATATAAAACATACTTGCAGGTAGTCCTTTTTAATTATAACCGTTCAGTTACATTGTCATGCACTACTAACTAAATTATTTTTATTATTTGATTTATTGGAAGTTTTAAGAAGTATACAGCACTAATTTTGCCCCTTGTTGTTGTTTGCTAGGCACTGCCTTATTTTGACCGGCTTGACTATGTATCCATGATGTGTAATGAACAGGCCTATTCACTGGCTGTGGAGAAGCTGCTTAACATTCAGCCACCACCCCGTGCACAATGGATTAGAGGTAAAACTTCTATGTTGTTCTGGTTTCTGCAACATATGAATATTTGACTTACTAAACAAGTGTCCTTTCCAGTCTTTAATGAGTCAATATTGTATCTCAGAACCATTTCAATATCTGAGGGACTATATTATATGTAAGTGTTTTAACAAACACAGGACCTGTAGAAAGTGTACACTTCATAAAATATACCTTGTTACTGATAAGAAGCTTCTTTGGACACTTCCATATTTCAAAGTTAATTGGGTATGTTGCAATAAACTAACAAATTATTCAAAAGCAATAACGGTATTTTTTATATACTCAAGGGTGTCTTCTTTCAAATAAATCCATTTTTCATGTTGTTTGCTGTCTTTCATTATTAAAATATGTAATTTTTCACATGTATATGTGAGGTGAGCAGTGTATCTCAGCTGAATGAATCTGCTCTCGCCTACATCAGCCCACATACAGTGAAAACCACATTACCATTGGATAGCTGTAGTTCACACCTTGCCAGTGTTGGGTATGATTGGTCATTTGTACTGCATGTCATAGCTATGCATAAAATGCAGGGATTATTGTGTATGTGACAGCTAATCTTTATGCACATTCTTCTGTGAGAGTGCCTGAGGATTGTTCGGTTAATGTACAATAAGGGTTCAAGTTTTTAGTCGGGGAAACATTATTATTTTTTTTTTTAATTGGGTGGAATATAAACATTAATAAGGATGAGTGTAATTTATCTCCCTGGGCAAATAGGTGGACAAATTCTGACAGCCACAATTTCAGTGTGCATATAGCCCGGTTTTATTTTCTTAGTGTCTCTTTTGTTTCCAGGTGGTGTAGATATAAGGCAGCTTCTGGGTCCTCTTTGTGACTCCATCCAAGTTCGCAACCAGTTTGAAGTGCAGTCAGGACAAGCTGGCACCTGGGTTTTGCGTAAATTCATCGATACGTTTAAGATGCATTTAAAATCATTTTTTCTAATTTGTCGTGGCTACTATCTGTGTTAAGCCAGATCGGTTTTAATCTTAATTAAGACTAATCAATCAATCATTATCCAACCTGCTATTAGTAAATAAGGTAAAGTAAACAAAAAGGAAAAAAGAGAAATGCGGAGCTTCTGTAAAAAGGCTGCTGGTTGCACAACGCCTGGCTGTCAAAAAAAAAGTGGTTATGGTCCTAATGTTTTTTAAAAAATCAGTGGTCAGGAAACTGGCAAAAGTTAGACATCATTTTGTTCCCTTTTGTCCTTATAATAGAAGTGCAAGTAAATGGTGCAGGATGGAGTAGTAAATTTAGGCCAGTTGACCTTTAATTTTAGTTAAATTAATAAAGGCTAAAAATTCCAATTCTAGAAGCAGTTTAAGTAGTACACTATTACTGTCAAAGTACATAGGGTAAATAACTTAAAAGAATTATCATTTTGGTTTTGAATATTGCTTTAAATAGAACACCTACCTATGTAGTCTTATAAAATAATTCAGTGACCTTTAGGTCAGGGGTTCTCAAACTGTGGCCGCAGGTTTTTGTTCCAACCAGCCTGTTTTTAATTGAACTCCTGGGCTAATTAAGTGAACTGTTGTTTCCCAGATTTCCTATTTTGGGAACAATATACAAATTAGAAAACCTAAGTTTGGTTTAAAAAAAAAAAAATAAAGGATTAAAATGTACTAAGCAGTTATATGTATTTTTTCTTTTTAACAGTATTTTCATCTTGATTGTCATTCTACTTTTCTGGGTGTTCTAATTGTTTCATTAATCCGTTATTTGCTACTTTGTGGGGCTGACGCTAAAGTAGTTGCAGCCTTTCACAATTGAGTGGCGTTTGCTTGGGTTTCTGCTCTGTTTGTTTTTAATTGTCATTGTTAAGATTCAATGAAGGGAGCAAAATGCACAGAGAAAGGGTGAAATATGATAAAAAGAGAGTTAAGCATTTAAATCCATAGCAAAAACAAATATTTCTAAGTTTCTTATAAATGTGAAAATCATGCTGGTGTAGTTTTCTGAATGTAGAATAAAAGATAAATAATACCAGCTAATTAAATGAGATCAGTGCTATCAGTTGTTGTCACTGATTAGGAATCTGGTTGGAACAAAAACCTGCAGCCACAGGAGTCCCCCAGGACCGAGTTTGAGAACCCCTGCTTTAGGTTACGTATTAGTAGCCACTACAAACAAATCCAGTAAAGCTTGCTTTGGTTTCTTCTTGTGACAAATACAAATGCCAAAAACTTCTTACTATTTTTAAGAATTGTATGAAAATATAATGGATTATGATTTCTTGGTAGTTTCATGAGATAATAGATATCATTTGCAAAGTTATTTGGCATAGCAGTTATTGGGTTAATACCACTTGGTAATTTGTTTTTATGTGTATTTTTTTTTTTTTTAAGTCTTAGAAATTACAGCACTGGAGCAATGTCTTATAGATTTTTTTTTAATGTCTTAATTTTTTGTGCTACTTATGATTGTTGCTCTTTTTCAGTCTTATTTGGTGAGCTCACACGAATATTAAATCACATCATGGCAATCACCACTCATGCTTTGGATATTGGAGCAATGACACCTTTTTTCTGGATGTTTGAAGAGAGAGAAAAGGTAATACTAATACTATAACTATACTAATAAAAGGCAAAGCCCTCACTGACTCACTAATTCTCCAACTTCCCGTGTGGGTGGAAGGCTGAAATTTGGCAGGCTCATTCCTTACAAAAATGTTACAAAACAACTTACAAAAGTTGGGCTGGTTTCATTTCGAAATTCTACGTGTAATGGTCATAACTGGAACCTATTTTTCTCCATATAATGGAGTTGAGCTCGATGGCCGTGGGGGGGGCAGAGTTTCGTGTGACATCATCACGCCTCCCACGTAATCACGTGAACTGACTGTCAACGCATTACGTAGAAAACAAGGAAGAGATCCAAAAAGCGCTGAAGAAAACATGCATTATACAATTTAGAAGGCAGCGAAACAATAAGAAGTGAGCGAGTCACACACAGAACCATATTCATGAGTGCAGCTACTTCAGAAACAAAGCACGGTGTAAACCTAAAGTTTAAATTAAGTTCATAGACAGGCTGTCGCTGGCGTTTGTCATGCCCACGGCTAATCCGGGATACAAGTTTAATGAGAGGACGCAGGATATAAACGAGAGTTTTGATCACTTTGTAACTAAGTTAAAATTACTGGTGAAGGGCTGTGCTTATGCAAATTCCGAGAGACTGTCTTTGTGGGGTGATTGACAGTTAAGGCGGGTGGGAGAGTAACGTTATCATCTCCCCTCCCATTCACCTCATTTTGCTATGAGCTGAGCTCCGGAGCTAACACAGTCTTGCGGAACCAACTTTATGACGCTGCCACCAAATACTCACAGAAAAATCCACAAGTTAATACACACGCTGTCTCTACACTTTCTCCACACTCTGAATCCTCCAGGCACTACTTACAAAAGGTTATATTGACAATCATGTTACGTTATTTTTAAAATGTTTTGCACAGCTGAGAAGCTTCGATGCATGTGCTCCATAACGTGTTAAAAAATAACGCATTTAATCACACTTTGCATTCCAAGCAAAGGGAACCTTCTGTCAATGCATGATTTCCTGGTACACTGGTTACATTGATGCACACATCAGAGCTACAAAAATGTAACGGTCGGAAGAAAGCACGTTGCTACGACTGATTGGAGGAAAATTTCATTTCAAAAGACTACCCGACGGAAGCCTTGATTAAAAGCGTGGTTTTGCGCACATATATATATATATATATATATATAATAATAAAAGGCAAAGCCCTCACTCACTCACTCATCACTAATTCTCCAACTTCCCATGTAGGTAGAAAGCTGAAATTTGGCAGGCTTATTCCTTACAGCGTACTTACAAAAGTTAAGCAGGTTTCATTTCGAAATTCTACGCGTAACGGTCGATAACGTTCGACAACGTCCGCCATGTTGAACTTTCTTATTTATGGCCCCATCTTCACGAAATTTGGTAGGCGTCTTCCCTGCGCTAACGAAACCGATGTACTTACTTATTTCGATGGTATGATGCCACTGTCGGCCGCCATATTGAACTTTCCAACATCACCAATTTTCAAACTTCCCGTGTAGTTAGAAGGCTGACCCCATCTTCACGAAATTTGGTAGGTGGCTTCCCTGCGCTAACCAAAACTGATGTATGTACTTATTTCGGTGGTATGATGCCACTGTCGGCCGCCATATTGAATTTTCCAAACGTCACTAATTCTCCAACTTCCTGTGTAGGTAGAAGGCTGAAATTTGGCAGGCCCATTCCTTACAGCTTACTTACAAAAGTTAAGCAGGTTTCATTTTGAAATTCTACGCGTAACGGTCATAATGGTCAACAATGTCCGCCATATTGAACTTTCTTATTCATGGCCCCATCTTCACGAAATTTGGTAGGCGCGGCCCTGCGCTAACGAAACCAATGTACATACTTATTTCGGTGGTATGATGCCACTGTCGGCCGCCATATTGAACTTTCCAACGTCACTAATTCTCCAACTTCCCGTGTAGGTAGAAGGCTGAAATTTGGCAGGCTCATTCCTTACAGCTTACTTACAACAGTTAAGCAGGTTTCATTTCGAAATTCTACGCGTAACGGTCATAACGGTCAACAACGTCCGCCATGTTGAACTTTCTTATTTACGGCCCCATCTTCACGAAATTTGGTAGGTGGCTTCCTGAGCTAACGAAACCAATGCACATACAGTACTTATTTCGTGGTATGATGCCACTGTCAGCCGCCATATTGAACTTTCCAACATCACTAATTCTCCAACTTCCCATGTAGGTAGAAGGCTGAAATTTGGCAGGCTCATTCCTTACAGCTTACTTACAAAAGTTAAGCAGGTTTCATTTCGAAATTCTATGCATAATGGTCATAACGGTCAACAACGTCTGCCATGTTGAACTTTCTTATTTATGGCCCCATCTTCTCAAAATTTGGTAGGCGGCTTCCCTGCACTAACCAAAACCAATGTACGTACTTATTTCGGTGGTATGATGCCACTGTCGGCCGCCATATTGAACTTTTCAACAGTCTTTGTTACTTATGGGCCCATCTTCAAGAAATTTGGTACACGGGTTCCCAACGCTAACTGAATCCTACTTACGCACATATATACGTCCATAGCCTGCACCTCGGTCACACCGCGTGAGGTGGCGTTGTGTCCCCCATCTCAACGCCTCCCACGTTGTTGGCTGGCTGCCTGCCTATATAAGACTGTCCGTCGCTCCGGTCTCTACATTCCCTTCCTTGCTTCGCCACGGATTCACGTCTCCCTACTGATAACTACAGCCCTAATTTGTTTAATCCATGGCTTCTCCGCTGTTTTATTGTTTGTTTATTACAATTATAGGTATTGTATAGGTATTTTACAATTACTTTACATTGCTCAGGTACCCATTTCCTTTATCATTCCAACCCCCATTACCATGTCTATCGAGATGATCACTATCGATCAAAGAACTGTCACTTACCGAGTGGTTTCCTGCCCGGAGATACCACCTACCTTTTCCATTCTCTTTGTTACATATTGCACGGCCATATCAGGCTCACTCTTGATATCCGGAGGAAGATTCTGTCTTATGTATTGAATGACTGGGACAGGTTCAAGGTGTGGACTGATTACGGTACAGGAGATAATTATACTACACAGGAGCACTATAAGAGTAAATGCTTAAGCCCTTCACCTATGGTTCTGCATGTGAGTTGATGGCTGCCACTGAATTGTTCGGTTGTAAACTTTCAAGTGTACCGAAATGGCCAAATATTTTACACCTTTCGACAACCACCAATGCCTCTTAAACATCTTAGACTCACGGGTGACGATTTCAGTAGTGGACACTTTGATGTTTATGAATGTTTAAACTTTCAAAAGCTGGATGTGATTTTATCAATGAAACCGGTTGTGTGCTTACAACGCTTGACAGATGCCAAATGTCACTTCAACACAACAAATCCTGCAAATACTGTCGTAATTGAAACAAACCATGAAACTCAAACCGATTATGACAGCAGCAATCCAAGCTGTGACATTTGAGACAAGATTACTGTTCACATGGCCAACTGTAAGTTACATGCTCAAGAGTAAGCTCAGCGCACAGCTTGGTCATGTTACAACCGGAGGGCCGAACTGACAACATGGTATACAAAGAGATCCTTAACAAATAATTATTGGCATATTTTCCCTCAGTTTAAAAGGTTTAATTTTCTTCTTAATAAAATTTTAAGGCAGTACTTAGCTGCTCTTGGCGGGTATTTTGCTAGTACACTAATAAAAGGCAAAGCGCTGACTGACTCACTCACAGACTCATCACTAATTCTCCAACTTCCCATGTAGGTAGAAAGCTGAAATTTGGCAGGCTTATTCCTTACAGCTTACTTACAAAAGTTAAGCAGGTTTCATTTCGAAATTTTTCACATGACGGTCGACAACGCCCGCCATGTTGAACTTTATTTATGGCCCCATCTTCACAAAATTTGGTAGGTGGCTTCTCTGAGCTAAACAAAACCAATGTACGTACTTATTTCGGTGGTATGACGCCACTGTCAGCCGCCATTTTGAACTTTCCAACGTCACTAATTCTCCAACTTCCCGTGTAGGTAGAAGCCTGAAATTTGGCAGTCTCATTCCTTACAGCTTAGCTTACTTACAAAAGTTAAGCAGGTTTCATTTCGAAATACAACGCGTAATGGTCATAACAGTCAACAACGTCCACCATGTTGAACTTTCTTATTTATGGCCCCCTTCTCGAAATTTGGTTGAACTTTTCAGCAGTCTGTTACTTATGGGCCCATCTTCAAGAAATTTGGTACACGGGTTCCCAACGCTAACTGAATCCTACTTACGTACACTGTGTGCACAATTATTAGGCAAGTGAGTATTTTGACCATATCATCATTTTTAATGCGTATATTCCAACTCCAAGCTGTATTAACTTGAATGCTTATTGGATTTAAGCACATCAGATGATGTGTATTTGTGTAATGAGGGAGGGTGTGGCCTAAGGAGATCAACACCCTATATCAAGGTGTGCAGAATTATTAGGCAGCTAGTTTTCCTCAGGCAAAATGGGCCAAAAGAGATTTAACTGACTCTGAAAAGTCAAAAATTGTAAAAAGTCTTTCAGAGGGATGCAGCACTTTTGGAATTGCTAAGATATTGGTGTGTGATCACAGAACCATCAAACATTTTGTTGCAAATAGTCAACAGGGTCACAAGAAACGTGTTGAGAACAAAAGACGCAAATTAGCTGCCAAAGATTTGAGAAGAATCAAACGTGAAGCTACCAGGAACCCATTATCCTCCAGTACTTTCATATTCCAGAGCTGCAACCTACCTGGAGTGCCCAGAATTACAAGGTGTTCAGTGCTCAAAGACATGGCCAAGGTAAGGAGGGCTGAAACCCAACCACCACTGAACAAGAAACATAAGTTGAAACGTCAAAACTGGGCCAAGAAATATCTGAAGACAGATTTTTTTCAAAGGTTTTATGGACCGATGAGAGTGACTCTTGATGGACCAGATGGATGGACCTGTGGATCAGTAATGGGCACAGAGCTCCACTCCAACGTGGAGGTGGGGTACTGGTATGAGCTGGTATTTTTAAAGATGAGCTAGTTGGACCTTTTTGCATTGAAGATGAACTCAAAATCAACTCCCAAACCTACTGCCAGTTTTTCAAGACACTTTCTTCAAACAGTGATACAGGAAAAAGACCATGATTTTTATGCAGGCCAATGCTCCATCACTTGCATCGAACTTTTCCACTGCGTGGCCAGCCAGTAAAGGCCTTTAAAGATGAAGGAATAATGACATGGCCCCCCTTCCTCATCTGACCTAAACCCTATCGAGAACTTGTGGGCACTTCTTAAACGCTAGATTTACGGGGGAGAAAAACAATACACCTCTCTGAAGAGTGTCTTGGAGGCTGTAGTCACTGCTCCACAATAAAGAAGTGAGATGGGAAAATTTTCATTTTTCCTTTAGTTGCATAATAAATCTGCACACTAATAGTTGCCTAATAATTGTCGCTTATATATGTATTCCCCTGATGATGTTCACACTCACATTTCCGTTGTGAAACATTCAGGTTTATTAACATTTTGGATTGACTGATAGAATTAATTAATCCTCAAAAATACAACTTGCCTAATAATTCTGCACTCCTGTATATATATATATATATATATATATATATATATATATATATATATATATATATATATATATATATATATATATATATATATATATATATATATATATATCGCCATAGCCTGCAGCTCGCCACCGTGTGAGGTGGCGTTGGGTCCCCATCCCAACGCCTCCCGTTGTTCGCTGCCTGCCTATATAATACCGTCCATTAAGCTCCAGTCTCTACGTTCCCTTCCTTGCTTCGCCACGGGATTCACATCTCCCTACTGATAACTACAGCCTTTTTGTTTAATCCATGGCTTCTCCGCTGTTTTATTATTTGTTTATTACAATTATAGTTATTGTATAGGTATTTTAGACTTACTTTACATTTCTCAGGTACCCATTTCCTTTATCATTCCAACCCCCATTACCATGTCTATCGAGGTGATCACTATCGATCAAAGAACTGTCACTTACCTAGTGGTTTCCATGCCTGGAGATGGCACCTACCTTTTCCATTCTCTTTGTTACATATTGCACGGCCATATCAGGCTCACTCTTGATATCCGGAGGAACATTGTGTCTTATGTATTGAATGACTGGGACAGGTTCAAGGTGTGGACTGATGACGGTACAGGAGATAATTATACTACACAGGAGCACTATAAGAGTGAAATGCTTAAGCCCTTCACCTATGGTTCTGCATGTGAGTTAATGGCTGCCGCTGAATTGTTCGGTTGTCGCTTTCAAGTGTACCGAAATGGCCAAGTATTTTACCCCTTTGGAGAACCGCCAATGCCTCTTAAACATCTTAGATTCACAGGTGACGATTTCAGTAGTGGACACTTTGATGTTTATGAATGTTTAAACTCTCAAAAGCTGGATGTGATTTTATTGATG